>NW_015112758.1:316669-359008 GCF_001443285.1 Poecilia latipinna | reverse complement strand
TTTTGTGTATATTTTATTCAAATTTTGTGCTTTATCCACAGGACCTGTTTTGTCCCTATTCTCAAGAATCCCTGAGTTTATTATTCATGGCCCCTAACCTCAATGCAAACACAGGTGGTTGATGCAAATAAATGCTTCTTCATCTTGTAGAGCAAGATTTTACAGATAAATAACATTTTCTTTAAAAAAAATATGAGGTACAAAAATAAATTTCCATTTATTGGCAACTTTTGTCTTAACTTTGGAGAAAATGGAACCACAAACATTAACCTGCTTTTACTCAAAAGCAAAGCGCTCAGCCCAAATCAGAAAACATTGCAACTGTGCAAACCTTTTTTATCAACAATGATTCAGCAAATCAAATTTAAAGGAAAAAAAAATCACAAGATGTTTGTCTTCATATACTTTTTACAACCACCAGACTAGCACGTTTGTTTTGTGTGTATTTACCCAGAATGCCCTGCGTTGTTGTCCACTTCTGCTGTTGGTGTGGTCTCTGGTCCACTTGGTGTTCACATATGCATTCAAACTGAACCAGAGTTCACTTCAACCGAACCCAGACCGAGGTTTGGAGAAGTTTGGTCACATTCACACCCCAAACGAACCGGACTTTCTAGGCAAACGGACTGGAGTTGGATTAAAGCGGATTAATCCAAACCTAGATTCTGTTCTGGATTTTACATGCTTCCATGACAAGCTGCTTGGAGTTGCATTCATCATTTGGTTTGATTTTCTCAAGAACACCAGATAAAGTTTGTGTCAAATTTGCAGATTTTAAACAGCCTAAGTTTTTTCTTAAAAGTGTTGCAGAGGTGACAAAAGTAAGCGTTTCTTCTATGAATACATCCCAAACTTCAAGAAACAATTTTACAGAAAGTGTTGGCATGATTTCTAACATGTGTGACTCCATCATGTCTCCTATCTGAAGAGTCTGAGTCATTTTATCTTTATTTATGGAAACAAGACAAACATGAAGCTCCAGATTCAGAGGAACTTCCCGGGCTGTCGTGTGTTTTGGAATCACATCCTGATTTTTATATTTTTAGCCTCTTTCTGAGTCAGGGATGCGAGGTGGGAGCCCAGGAGGGCCCTTACGGTCCAGATGGTGACGGTTCTGGCCTTTACGGGCGCCAACATGGAAACACTCCCTCTGACATGGAGCAGCAGTGAGTCACAGATAGCGTTCAGGACGAGGCCGTTCCGCCTGGACCCGTATGGACTCCTTCATTCATTGCAGACGTCAGAGACGAGCGAACACACCCAGAGATCATCCAACGCTGGTTCCATCCACGAAGCAAAGGTTTTCGTCCCTTTTAAGACTTTCTTTCATAACTTGTGGGTTTTTATGTTCAGTTTTCTGTTTTCTCTTTTAGATTTTTGCTGTTTTAATGAACATTAAATTATTTTAGAGCCTAAAAGGTGCTACAGGCTAACTGACATTCACTGTTGTTCCAGTTCCTTTTGAAAAGAAACTAAAGTCATCTCAACCAAGTTCAAATAAACTGATTCGTGTTCATATTTAACCACCTTAGCAGTTCAGTGTTGAGCACCGCTAACTAAAATGTTAGCTTCACTAAAGCAGTATTAGTTACTAATATGCTAATATACTAATTGACCTCAGTTCAGATTATATCTACTCTGGAAAGACTACAATCCTCAGGCACCAGTTTAATTAACAGTGACAATAGATATAGATACTATATCAGTATCTATAGATTCTATAGATTTATGTTAGTCTTGAGTCCTGTATGTTTCTTGTTTTATATAAAGTTATTGGGGGGGAAATGAGAGAGAACAGAGGAGAGAAAACAGAACTGCTGTGTAAACAGACTTCAAAATAAGAGCATGAATATAAACATCTAAATACGTGAAGAATTCTGAACAGTTAACCAAAACTTCGACGCAGATGTCAAACTTTATTCAACTTAAACTTTACAAAAAAACAGCGACGTAAATTAGCGACTTAGAATTTATCCTGAGAAATTATTTTAAGTGCGCTAAATGTTTACAAAGTTAGCTAAAGCGCTATCTTTCTTTTGATATGCTCCTCTTTAGTAAAGTCCTGGTCCTGTTTCAGCTCATCAGCTGACATGACATGAAACACATCTGTCTCTGTTGGTCTGTCAGTTACTGACCTGCAGGAAGGTCAGAGGTCAAAGCTGCAGCTTCTCTGTATGTCTTTGTTCTCCCATTCATAAGCAACAGCAACAATCAGGCAGCTTGAAGCACCTCAGTGGAACCTGGTGGATGAAGTATGAAGTCAATGTTTACAGCGACTGGAGGCACAAAGCCTAAATTACCCATTTATGTCCTCATAAAACCAGATTCAGTCTCCTCAGCTCGAGCACAGAGACACTCAGAAAACTCTCAGGGTCTTGAGAGGAAATGCAGCAGCTTTCTCTGGTGAAACAAGCCCTAGAAATCACAGCAAAGAGACAGAAAATATGTTTATGTTGCTGAAATTTACACTTACAATAAGACCTATCCAGGCCAGTTAATGTATGATGCAAGACAACAGTTGGGCTTGGAGTGAAAAATGTGTCAGAATCCAAAAGGAGACTGACCCAAATGCAGATTTACCCCCCCCCCCTTCCCCCCCACACACACAACCTTTCCTCTGCCCAAAACCACAATCTAAGACCCCCAACTCATCATCTGGACTCCCCGTGGAGGCACAAATTACCATTTTCCAGAATCACAATTCAATCCCATGCTGTAAGGGAGATGAAAGGATTAAAGTCCTGCATAATGCTTCCTCTCAGGAAGCATTATGCAGGACTTCCAGTGGTGATGTTACATTTTCCCATGAACTAGGGTTGAACTTCATTTACTTGTAAAAGAACCTTTACAGGCTGTGAAGAATGAAGCTTTGCACTGTGTGAAGATTTCATATAGGAAAACAAAGCACCTGACCTGCTGAAATCTCTAAATTACGATGTTTATTGTTCAGATTTATCCAGAAATGTATTGTTTTTATCATTATGTTAAGGCTGTATGCGCAAGAAAAGCAGACATTGAGATGAAATTGGAAAAACATGAAATTAAGTTCCCAAAAGCCGCGATGTTACAGGGTAGACTCAGCCCAGAGGGCAACTGCCTGTCTGAAAAGGAAACAGTGACACCAAGTGGCCAGGCGCACTATTACAGGTGAGCCTTACATGTAAAGAACTGCTTTAACCACGATTCAATTTTCAGTATTGTATTTTAAACCACTTTTAGGATAAAATTTTTCAGAATAAAAATAACCACATATTCAGATTTATTTTGACAGTTTTTTTCTCTATAGTTTTAAAATGAAAATAAATTGCCACAGCAAAAATGATTGGGTCAGAACATCTTTTTGTTCCCAGGCTGCAGTGGTTCGTCACTGTTCGTCATTACTGATATGTATGTTTTTACAGATTATTTTTTACTGAGGGCGGTTTGTTTGAATAAATTAACTGTACCTTTAAACAAAACATCACATCTTGGACCTGTGGTGTCCGTTGCGTGCCTGAAAGTTTCTGCTGATTCTCCCGGTGGTTAAAGCAAATCATCTGGCTTTGAAACAAGAAGCTTTCACCGCTGGTGAGTTCGATGTTGTTTTTGTGTGTTTTACAGTTTTATTCATTTTTAATGTTGTTTAAACATTAAAACGAACGTTCTAGGTTTATTGGTATTTCTAAACCAGCCGTTTGTCAGTTAGCAGCAATGCTAGCTGTACTTCTATTGAGAGACGCTTTTTTAAAAAACGTAAATGTCTTTTTTTTTTTTATCCCAATTTATTTTAGGTTATAAAATGTTTAAAATGATTTTAGACTAACTGCAGTTAAAGGGGCCACTATTGCTAGTTAAATAGAGTTAATGTGCACCTTCGGGCGCCGTCTAATTACTGGAGTAGGTTGCGATTAATCACTTCTACGAGAATCAAATTTGACCGCTTTTTGGAAAACATTATGCTATGCATTTATTTATATTGTATTAGCTTTAGTCTAATCTAAAACGTTAAGAGCTTGTCAGACTTATTCCAGACTCCATATTTTTAAACCTTAATCACATAAAATGCCTCAATAATACAGCTCAAAATCCCGTTTAACATAAAATGGACTAATTTTCCTAAATTGCTTTATTTTTATTTATTTTACCTAACTTTGTGATGTGTGAAACTTATTTCGGGGGGTTGTAGACTAATTTATACAGGTTCAAACTTAAAATGGCTGAAGGTGGACTGATGAACCCTAACTGAATTATTTGCACAATGAATTAACATAATATTAAAAACTAATATTTTTTAAAATGTTAACCCTTTTATTAAAGGGCAGGCCAGCTCTAGAAACCACACACTAATCAAATATAGAAACTGATTAGGTTAAAGATTATTTTTCTATCTAATACCAACTAGAGTTAAAACTTTACAAGGTCCATGCACAAATTCTATCTTAAATCCTTTCTGTTTGTATTGTAATAATCTTTACACAACTTTCCTAAGATCCCAGTAATAGTCACCCAAACAAGCATATAAAGTTTGACTCTTTCAGGATATTTCTCCAGTCAACAAAATAAACTGACTCTTCATAAGTAAAATACACCAAAATAAGACTCCAACATGTTGATTTGTACTGCTTTTTAATGTTTTTATCAACCTGAAATGATAAAATGCATACCATGTAGCAAACCAAAATCAACAAAGCTCTTTACAGAAATTGTAGATCATTCATACACTCTACAGTCCAGACAAATCTGGACTCTTAGCTCAAAGTCCTTTTACTTCGGTAATTGTTTTGGAAGCAAAAACCGACGTTTTTAAATTTTTTTGTTGTTGCATAAGCCGAGTCAAGAGCATCTATAAACTACCGACGGGCCTGGTTTGAGTAAAACTGGATGCTGTGTAGAGATTAGTCTGCAGCATTACGGTTACAGTTGAGCGAGCAAGCCCCCAGCTAATAAATACATTCTAGATACAAAAACCCTGTAAGTGCTGCATTTTTTAAAAATTTATCATAAGGCTCCAAATATGTCTAATCGATCATCCTGCTGCCAACCAGTTCTTAATTTCTCAGATTTGATTTCGCATCCAACACAGTTAAAACACTGAATTAGAATCTGTTGTAGTTCTTGTTCTGCACCACACGAGGGCAGTAGTGTCTCATTTAACCTGACTGGGAGGATTTGGGTTTTCAATGTTGCACCTGCAGACGAAGAGTCCGGTTGAATCAGTTCTCATCCTGAAATCTTTCCTCTGTCTTTTGGGAATATGAGGAGGTTTAACTTTGTTAGGCAATGCATCAATGGAGCTGAATTGGGTTGAAATTTTGGGTTTGCATTAGGCCTCAGTCCTAATTTGCTGTGGTCTGTTGTGTTATTGGAGTGTGTGAGCTCTGGACGACCTGGTTTAACATCTCTATGTCTACATGTTCTGGTCTAGATGCAATTGCATTAATTTTCACAACCTTGCGCTTCTTTGTCCTATACAAAGCAAAGGCTTTGTATAGGCCAAGGCATTGAGGGTTCTGGACGGTCAGCAGTGGCCTTTTATGTCACTAAGCCCCATGAAACAATTCTTTCCGTCTTCTTAAATGATCTGCATCCATGTCAGACCGTTCCTCCTGGATGGTTAAGGTTGTGGTGACCCGTTGTGGTCAGTGAGTGGACCCAGTTTTACATTACAGGTAAAGAGATTCTGACCTGTTCATCATGGCTGCTGCTTTCATTGGGTAATAAGAGATTAAATAGACTCTGAGGGATCAGAATGAAATCCATATTAGACTGGACCTCGATACCATCCCACATACTTCAGGTGCTGAATGTGGATGATGTACTTTCTAGGCAGGTTCAAGGCAACAAATCATTTGTTTCTGGCTTCACTTTAGATTAACTCCAATTTGGACTTCAATAATATTTTATACAAAATATTTCCCCAATAAAACAAAAAACAAGAGTGTTACAAGAAAACAACACGTGAAAAACATTCAAAACGACAGTGATGCACTTTAAAAGCACACGCTTTACAACTTCTCAGCCATCTTCTCTGTTTTTAGTAATGTATACTTTATAATACAGGTATACAAGTTAAAATGAAGCAAAAAATAAATATCTTAAACCAATGGAAGTTTATATATAGAACTCATATATATCTATAGATGTAGCTTACTTTCGGGTAGGGTGAGCGTTCTGACTCGTTTCCACAGACAAAAACCCGAGAGCCGTAAAGAACGATCAGCTCTGAGCCTTTCAGTCATGAGCTAAACTGCTGCGATGGTGGCGGACATGAAGCGAGGGCACAGTGACGGTCATCAGCTTCAGTTCTGCATCTTTAAGACATCGTGGATATATTTTTTTCAAAGCTTTAGAAAACAAACGCCAGATGTCGTCTACTAGTCCTACTCCAAAATAAAAAGCCATTCAGAATATTTACAGACCCCCACCAGCTGCAGAATGTCCAACAGTGTTTCATGTAAGACAGCAGTGGTGCAGGATTGACCTACAGTATCAGTACATACAGACAGAAACTTGGGTTTTTTGGACTAAGCAGCCATATTTGTTTTACAAAAGAATACTTGTGACCCTCCCTTGGCGGTGCACGGTTCACACCCTGGACTACCTTTGTTAAATCTTTGGTTGAGCAGTCTGAAAGATAAACAATCCACCTTCACACAACTTCACTTCCTCCTTAAAAAACAACATAAAAATGTTAATATTTGCACACAATCACCCCCTCTTCCCTGGAGGCTTAATTACCCCCCATCCCACCGTCAAACACAGCTACCCCCCATCCGTCACTTCCTCCGCTCTGTTCTGAAGCCCAACTGAGAACAACCACACGTCTTAAAGGAGACAGAGCAAGAAAAAAGGCCGACATCGAAGAAGAAATGAAAAGCAACCAAAGGTTTTAAAGGAACCGGGCCAAGAGGGAGGGAGGTTCAGCCCGCTCCTCATCGGGTCTGCGAGGCGATTATCTTCGACACAAAGTTGACGATGGCGCTGGCCGGCTGGTCCAGGTCCAGCTCCGCGAAGATGTGGCTGACATTGTCCGTTGTGCTTCCCTGCTTCCGTGCCACGAATCCAAAGAGCCTGAAAAGAAACGAGAGATTTAAAGAGGAGAAAGGTCGGATTGGGCAGGAAACGCTGCTGATGGAGCGGTCACTCACTTGGCCGGGCCGCCCTCAGGTTTGCTCCATCTGGAAGGGTAAAAAATACACAAGTTAGGGAAGTTTTTTTTCATGACACAGAGAGAACTGTTCAAATGCAGAGTAATGATGAAACATGAACCTCTAGTCACAACTAAAGCTTCTTCACATTCCTCTAAGGAAACTAAATTGTAATTTTAAAATCCTTCTGATCTTTCAAAGGTTTTACTCCCAAAAATGCTTACAAATCTGCAGTCCCTTCATTTTCTAACAGATTCAAAACTAGATTGTAATTAACACCTTATTTACAATTGTTAGTCATCTTGGCCGAAATATTTTTGTTGCAAAAGAAAATTGTGGAGGTCACATTTCCTCTAATTTGCTAATAGTGAGCTAATTTTTCATTCAGCGCGTTTGCTAACTTTGAAAGCGTTGAGCACACTTAGCTTTCGCTAAATATTTTTCCAAATAAATTCTAAACAGTAATTTACTTGGCTGTTTTATGAACTTTCATTTGAGTAAAGTTTAAAATCTGTGTTAGACATTTATACACGCTCTTATTTTGAAGTCTGTTTACACAGCAGTTTTGTTTCCCCTCAAGTTTTCTTCAAATAAAACATGGACAGTAGAGAACAAGATATAAACATAAATGCTAAAGGTGTTATACAACATGTAAATTATAATGTCAAATTAAATTGATGCTTGAGGGTTGTAGTCTTTCAAGGGCAAATATCATTTGCATTGAAGTTTGATATGGTGTGTTGATATAGCACTTTAGGGTTAGTAAAACTAATGTTAATGATGCGAGTAGCACAGCTAACGATTTAGTTGGCGGTGCCCAACAGTGAATGTTGAATTTGTTGGAAATTCTCCAACAGTCCAGTTTTTACAGAGAAAAGTTGGTTACAGCTGCATAGCAACTGCTTTAGTTTTGTTTCACATTTTGTTCTTTGATACATGTAACAAGAAAAGGGTTGAAAACAAAAGAAATCATGACTCTAGATTTATGTCTGACTCACTTCCTGTCCTGAGGGTCTGTATTGCAGAAGGTGACGGTGTTAGCGGGATAGTGGCGTCGGAAAAAAAGCCTGGAAAAGAGGAAAAATCATGTTTGTGGATCAGTTTTATCATTGAACTGCTTACAAATGTTGCTGTGGAAACTTTCTACCAGAATGTTTTGGTCATTTTGAGTTTATTCACCAGTTACGTGATCTAAACAACACTCAGTTTGTATCTGAGAATGTGTGGTTAGGTAGTCTGAATTTAGTTCATTATGCAGCGCCATGTATCTCTGGTATGCCTAAAGACTTTGTGTTATTCTGACTGGTGTCAGAATGGGGAGGATGTTTCTGACTTACTTCCTCTGGTTGTCTGTGAGCGTGATGCCCTGGGAAGACACCTTGAAGTGCACAACGGTGGCGGTGGGGGGCGAAGCAGCAGCCAGCGTCTCAGAAATCGCCTTGGCTACAGCCTGGGGACCCGTCAGGGACTCCATCTCCACCGAGTTGATATAGAGAACGTTGCATGCTGGGAGGAGAGAGAAATCACCTCAGATGGATCAAACGTGTTGAGCAGGATCACCTCTGTTCATGCAGAAGAGGTTTTAACGTGGATCATGCTTCAGGAAGGAATCTGGGAGTTTTAGGAGGAAAATCATTCCACAGAAAGGTTACTGAGGAGATGCTGGACGCTGCTGTTAAGAACATAGACCAACATGTAAGATGCACATTCCAGATGTGAAAATGGCTTTACCATGGGACTCAGCTGGGGCCCTCTGCACTGAGATAACAAGGAGTCAGGTTGTGAGAATCTAAACGCTGCCTCTGACACCAGATAACTGAACTTTCAACAGCAGAATTAGATGCTTTTAGATGTGTTACCTGCTCCTTGTTTCAGCCTTTCAGCTAGTGGGTTTGTAGCTGTGACCTCTGGAGTTTCTTCCATCAGATCTACAGAAAGCACATTTACAACCTTAAAAAACCCCAAAGCAATGCTTCTAAACAGAGTGGAAGGTCAAGCAATACCTGTGGTAGGGATGAGGAGTTTGCAGGGGAGCGCCAGAGGTGTGATGGCATGCTGGTAGACCAGAGCAGAGAGACAACCTGCCAAACAGAAAAACAACTGTCAATTAATCTTTCATACTCAAAGTAGCATCTGGTGTTTGATTTGTCTAATTGTAGAAAGATGCCTGCTGATGTTCTGCTTACCAAAATAAGGCTCATTAGGGCAGCCTTTCAGCTTCACTCCTTTAGGACTGCTCTCAATCAGGAAGTGCCTCACCAGCTCGTTGGAGATGTCACCTGCATGGAACACAACAACCGATTAACATCGAACCAGTTCTCAGTTCAGCCTTAACTGGGGCATTACAGAAGCCTCCTACCTTTCTTGCTCTGATGCACAGAGGGTGGGGGGGACGCCACCTTCATGGCCAAGCCGTACGCCCCTCTGAACGAGTGGCTGTCTCTGATGACGAAGGCTCCCGGCTCTCTGTCTTTCAGCAGGTTGATGGCTGTAATCACACAACATATTTACGAATACCTCAGAGGAAGTGTGGATGTTGAGAGTAACATTTTGTCGTCTGAGCCCTGGGACCGCCTTCAGATGGTCAACCAGCCAATCGCTGTGCCTCTGTAGAGCTCCACTGAAAATGTATAGACAACTTATACAAGAGAATCTCTTATTATTCAATTTCCAGACACTATTCTGGTATAAACCTTCTAAAACACTGTTTCTCAACGCCGGTCCTCACGCCCCCCTGCTCTGCATGTTTTAGGTATTTCCTTGCTTCAGTCCAGCTGATTTCAATCGATGACTGATTAACAGGCGTTTGCTGAACTGCAATCAGTTGAGTCAGGCACATTGAAGCAGGGAAACCTCTAAAACATGTATGACAGT
Organism: Poecilia latipinna; assembly: GCF_001443285.1. Taxonomy (NCBI): domain Eukaryota; kingdom Metazoa; phylum Chordata; class Actinopteri; order Cyprinodontiformes; family Poeciliidae; genus Poecilia; species Poecilia latipinna. Next base: position 349,007 of record NW_015112758.1, on the reverse strand, counting down.
GAGCCTTGAGGACCAGGGTTGGGAACCACAGTTTTAGAACAGTGTATCATGAGATTAATGGCCAGATATTGATTTGCATGGATTTTAAAAATAATGGGCAAAAAGATGAGCTTTGTTCCAGCAGATGGAGTAACAGGAACATGACAACACTAGGGTCACTACTCTGGTTTGTTAATATTTTTAACAAAAAAACAGACTGTTGTAATTTCTCAATTTAATCTCTTAGCCATAGCAAAGTAGTGACACTAACTAGATTTGAGTGCTAACATTTAAAGATAGGAAGAAGCTAAAATGATGCAGATTAAAAAAATTTAAGTAAGCAAGCCACGGGCTTAGTCTCCAGCATGACAACTTGTTTCAGACACTCAGGAGACAAGCTTTAGTCCTGACTGGCGCACTTCTGCACATGTGACAGTTTAAGAGAGATGAATCAGATATTCAGTAATTCTCTACATATGCTGTGGTTTTCACTCTTTGGGACTGCACTAAATATAAACTGCATGTGCCTGATGTCATTGCAATTGTGCATGATTTCAAGATGATGCAATATAACGCAAGGGAGAAAAAGCATGCAGGATGGCTGGTGTCAACTGACCCAAACCAAAGACCACATGCATATTCATTATTTCTACAAAATGATGTTACAGGGCCACTGATATTATGTCCATCATCTCAGAGTGAAAACCATGAAGATTTAACCATCTGTGCAGCATTAATTGAAAACATAACACACCTTCTAAAAGTATGTGAACATCCCAGCTTTAACCAAGCCTAAAGAACACAAGATAAACTGTAAATGACTCCTTACTTGAATCATAATGCAAAACAAAAAAAGGAATTTTGAAGTGGTTCGGCCAGTGTCCAGATTTATGTTTGGTGGGTGAAGCCAAGGGTGCATTCGCAGCAGCTCTGGTTCTGTTCGAATGCAATGCCAAGTGGACTGGGGATTGCCCCAAAACCAGGAAGCGGACTGCAGTGGAGTACAGAATGGCTAAATACAACCAACACAGACGTGTATTGAGCGCTAGCAGGAGAAATGGCTTGTGTTCTTGCACCAAAGACAAAAGCGAAATCCTACAATCAATAAAATCTAACACCACTCCATTTTTATTAACAGTTAGTGAAGAAGGAGGTTGTGCTCAGTGTCGGAGGTTTTTGTATTGTTTCCTTCAGAGCTTCTTAGTGCAGCGGCCCCAAAAGAGAGGAGATAAACGATTTCTTAAAGGGTGTGGTTTGTTTGATACAATGCAGTGTGAAAGTGAACCATACCTGCTGAAATGTCAATATATGTTGCAATTTTGGTCAAACACAGTGCCCTAGACAATCAGGCTTAAAAACATCCTAAAAGATAAGTTCATATCAAGAAGGGCTTTTCCACCGGTGAGGTTTAAGTTCTTAACCGGGGTTGGTGCTAGAGCCAGTTCCTCACTGCTTCTATGAAAAATGCATGAAGCATCCTGATCAACCTGAATTACTTCAATTGATTACTTTTATTGAGGAGGAGCAGTGGCTCTACTTTGTGCTCCCCTCAGAAGCTGAAGACAACAGAACCATAGATGGTAACCTGAGAATAACAGACAGTCCTTTCCTTCGTAACTACACCTTCAGATACAGTTCATGAACACAAAACACTCCAACCCACAGTAGGAACAAGACAAATTTGTTCTGAAAATGTGGATACAGCCAGAGCTTTGGGCATACAAAGAGAGAATAGCCCTTGAAAAAAATAATTTCACCCCACACAAGATACCTCAAGGGACCTGTTTAGTGATCCTCCTCCAGATCCACAAAGTACACATGGTCAAGACAACCAAACAATAATTTATTTAAGTTAAAGATCTGGTCCAATATCCCCCAGCCAGGATTAAAATCCACACTGGTCCTTCTGAACGTGAGGAACCTCTTTTCCAACAACTAAAACGAATTACCCCACGGAGGCTGAAAATGTGAACGCGAACAGTCTAAAAGCAGCGTACCTTGCTCCCTGGAGATGTCCGGCTTGTACCAGAACTTGGTAGTGTCCTGAACAAATTTAACATTCAGCTTGGTCTCCGGGCTTCCATCTGCAGTAAGAATAAAACTATGATGAGAACCTTTGTTTGTGAAAGATGTGATATGATGATATACAGTTATAGAAAAATGCTTGAAGGCTCTTTTATCACATTATAAATATTGTCTTGAGGACATGACAAATCTAAATTCAGATATTTATTAATTCTGCTAGAGGTTGCTTGGAAGGAACCCTCTGAACATCTGGATAAGTATGCTTTCTCTAAATTTATGTTCTTACCATGCATATTGAACCGTGAAAAGTCTGAGAGGGTGTGGAAGTAGCCAGGAGTACTCCCTCCACTCACTGGGGACATGATCTTCCCATTTAGCGTCCCATAGGACGGTGCTCCATTTGGTCTATCGCCACTCGACATGCGTCTCTTTTCTGGGAGCTGTGGCTGGAAGCCAGGGGCTGGGCTACCCTGCCTGAAACCTACACTCATCCCCATCGTCCCCCCATCCGAGTAGCCAGCAGGGGAAATTGGAAAGGAGGGAGTAGGTGGCCCCTGATATCCCGAAGAGCTACTCTGCCTCGACAAGTTCCCATGTCTTTCATCTGGTGTGGTGTAACCACTGTGCATGGGGTGACGATCTAAACTGGGGCTTCTCTGGGACATTTGTGTAACAGATGGATGACAGCCCAACACTGGGCTTCCTTGAGTGTGTGTGACAGATGGCTGTCGGCTAAGCACAGGACTGCTCTGAATGGGCTGACCCAGGGAGGGCTGCCGGCTGAGGATTGGGCTGTGCTGAGAAGTCTGTCTGCTGAGAACTGGACTGCTCTGTGCTCCCTGAGGCAGATGATGACCAAGGATTGGACTGCCACCATGATCTGCCATTACTACCTCAAAGTTGTTGGATGGGGGTTTTTGACCTGTCTGGATGAATCCATCTTGTTTGACACTGAAGTTCTGCTGCAGGATGGGATTATAGTTGGAGCTGTGGATGTTTGGTTGTAGCTGAAGACTTTCATTGCCATGTGTGGTCTTTGAGAGCTCTGAGAGAGGTGGGCTGGGATCAGAGCCTGGATAGCTTCCCAGTAGGCTGCTAGGACTAAGATAGGACAGTGTTGGGGTTGTAGATCCAAGGTAGGAAGAGGTTGGAGAGCTGGAGTCCAAGTAAGGAGAAGTGGATGGATTTAGGTCTTGATTTGATGGCGTGCGAGTAGGGTACGAACTCTCTGGAGGGTGTGAGTGGAACCCAGAATCAACAGTCGGTTGGGAGGGAGTGCTATTGCTGCTTTCTGCTTGGAGATCTCTACAATTGAGGGAAGAAATCTGTTAGTTGGGTTGTATGGGCCGCATTTGCCTGGTGTATGAATGTAGCTTTAGTTCAAGGACCAGAAGTTGGCACTATGTAACTGACTTACCCCTGTGAGTCCTGGATGGGACTGCTGCTGGATAAAGGTGGGTTCAGTGTATGAGTGGTTGGGCTTGGACCTCGCTGCTGACTCTTGATGTCTCCAGGTGGACTAAGGCTCCGAGGTGATGTTGGTGGCTGTCCGCCTACCACCGCTGACCTCGCCACAGACTCCACATAGCTTCTTGGGCCTTGATTTAAAAAAAAAAAAAAAAGAGTGTAAGATTTAAATGTAAAGCCTCATGCTGTACATTGTTGATGATAGGTTTCTGATTTGTGTTTTTATATATTTTTTCCCTTGAGCAAGAGATTAATACAAGGGAACAATCAAGTCAAAGGAAAAGGAACTAATAGCGAATGCTCCTTTTTAAAAAAGAAAGAAAAGATGAGTAACTGATGATGCCGATGAGGACAACTGAGACGGATCTTAAAGGGCGTATCATCACCATCAACAGTCAGAAAACTTACAAACCCTTTAAATTAAGACAAAAAGGTTTTTTTTAAATCCAGTCAGTTTTTTTAAACACATTGAGCCTTTTGATAGATGCCCACTAAGACAAAATGGCATTACTATATATATATATATATTAACAATGATTCGTTTCTTGGAACTGAACGATGCCACACAAATTTCTCTGTAGATAAAAAAACTTTCTCAAAGCCGGGATCAAGTGGATGTGTGCCCTCTTATTGGAGGAAGAGAAAGGATAGAGGGAGCACGTCCAGGAAATGAGGAGGAGCTCTAATGGAAGTAAACAGAAGTGGGAAACTGGACAATGGGAATTCCTATGAAGGAACAAACCAAAGCTTGAGGGATAAAAATGCAACACATCAGACGTAGCTATTCACGAGAATTAAGTTTAGCCGGAAAAAACATCCATGCTAAAAATTAGCTGTTGCAGCATGTTTCTGTGACTGAGCCAGATTTTTCAAGTCTGGTTTGTTTGGGGAGGTGTGAATGTGCAATCAAACTCTAATAAGGAACCAAAAAGGCAAACTCTGGTCCACCTACAAACCTAGGTTTTGACTCAGCCGAAGTGAACTCTAGTGCAATTCTAAGGCATATGTGAATGCCAAGCGGACCAGAAACTGTTGTTTTCATGTCGTTTCCTTCAGTGGTTCTTGGTGCAGCACCACCACAGGTGAGTAGGTAAACTGGTTGCTTAAATGGTTTGGTTGGTTTGACTCTGCAATGTGAAAGAGAATCCGCAGGATCTCAAAATGGAACAAATATTGCAGTTTTGGTCCCCAATAAAACTGAGTCTGACTGTTGGGTGTGAAAACACCCTAAATCTCTGGGTAAAGTTTTGGTCTGTTTTGTTTCTTTTGACTTCTTCCTCCACATGAAATGAATCACCATATTAACCTTCACTTTATGAACTCCCATTCAAAGTGCAGACTATGACTACTTTTGTCATGGTTGGGTGTTTTTTTCTGTTTTTGCATTGCTACCCAAGTTTTGTGTTTTAAAATTAACACTCTGTGCCAACTTTCATTTGTGTTCCCGAATGTCATGTGTGTTTCAATTGAGGCAGGTTTTTTTGGTGGGGGGGGAATGGACCTGTCCTGAGCTATTAGCCTGAACAGAAGTTATAAAAGTGATGATAAATGCCTTTTAAGATAAATGAGGTGGCTACTGATTATGAGCTTGAGTGCCAGCAACAATCTCTAATCCTTACCTTCCTCCCTTTCACTGCTCTCATCATCTGTTTGGCATCATTGGAGATAACCAGAAACAACATATTGTGAAGAACAACATGATGTAGGAATTCACAGTTCTAGTAATGGTGGTTTCATCTTTCTTGGAGCTTACAGCTCTAAGCAAATCAACATCCCATCCTTTTGATTTAAACATTCTTTTCATCGTTGTTTCTTCAGATGACCTGAAGGTCTTGTTACAGTGATTAGGAGGCCACTGCACAGTAATCCCTGACCTATGACCCTAAAGACATCTTCATGGTTTCAGGACCAACCTGAGCCTGTTTGGTGGAGGAGGATTTCTGCCGGGTTGTGAGGCCTCAAGCCCAGGGCTGACAGGGGAGTCTTGGCAAGACCAGGAGGAGACCGACCTGGAGGGAAACGGGGCAGTTAGCACCACACAAAGACAGAGACTTACAGCCATGCTGACAGCTGCTACCTGTTGACCGTATGACTTACAAACTGTGGTTTCATTTAGGATGCTATTTTTATTTCTGTCAACTCCTAGAAATGTGATTTGAACAACCAACCAGGTAAGGAACCGTCAGCATGTCTGGTTGGTACAAAGACAGACATATTCAGGTGGGTGTTCCCATGCTTCATGCTCTGATGGAGGATCAAAACATGCATGTGACCAATCTCAGTCAACTCTGACCCAGCCTAGTTGAACAAGGTGCATTAAAGCAGAACCAATGAACCTATGAAGAACCTCTGATTACAGGTTTTGGGGTCTATGCCTGTCTGGACCCATGAAGCAAATCAGGCATTAAACATTAAAGATGCATAAACACATCCAAGTTAAAACTGAAATAAAGTCAAAGAACCTCTGATCATAAGAGGTTATTATTAACATAATAGTGCAATACCTGCTTGCTCCTTTTGATTGACACTTTTTTCCTACCAGTTCAAACTAAGACATTTGATTTACAGACTCATACATTATCAGTTAAACAACTTTTAACCTTTTATGAAGATGTACTAAAGGCTCTCCCATTCTTCATCCAAAGCGTTGAAATCAGTTCCATGATAAAAGCTGCATTATCTTGTTGGCAGGGAGGTGTCTTCCTTTCCTCCTCGTCTCTCATCACCAGACTTGAGTCGAACTATTTTCCACAGAGCTCTGTGCAAAATGTTGGGAATTTGTCCAGAAGTTTGTTGCCATGTTTTATGCAGATTTTTGCCCTGATGGCAATGTTACTATTTCGCTTCAACTGATCCTCTTCTACTATCCGGTTTTATGTCTGCAGGCAACATGAATAGTCTTAAGGAGCATTTCAGACATGGTGATGGATTATGGTAATTTGTATGGATATTCACACAATACCTACAAAGATTGTCAAAATGGCTAAAAAGCTCTTGAATGGAAATAGCAGTGTCATTGTCAATGGAAGAGAAGAAACGTGTGGCTCCGTGGCATTTACTCCTGGAAGCACCAGGGTGACCCCAGGTGGTCTGCGTCTTGTATGTAAGGTGTGAGTAATACCAACATCCTGCAACCATGTGACTGCACGTCCACTGTTCAGCTTTGAATGAAGTATGGGACAGACTCGACTCAATGCAACAACCAAACACTGGTGAAATCATGTTTCTGGGAAAAGATTTTATTCCTGCTGAATCACTGAGATGATTCACCATTTTTCATGCCAAAAAGGTAACAATGAAAGAAGCAGGTTGTGGCAGTGAAACAGGGCAGCAATGGGAACTCAGTCACAGGAGCAGGGAGAGCAGCAGCTGCTGAGAGTTTGGTTTGTAAAAACATCATTTCAGTTCTCACTGGAAGCTTTGGCTGCTCTGCAGTCTCATCACAGTGCTGCTCTCGTGTGATTTTCACGCCAAAGCCGTGCAGGGCTGTGATAAGTGATGGGCAGGGAGACACTCAGGAACAGAACAGGGTTCAGGGGTCAGTATGGCTGACGGGTTGGGACGGTGGGACTCCCAGCGAGTGCCGTGCGTCCTCCACTTACCAAAGAATCGCAATCAATTCTTTGAAACCACACCTTTTGGTGATAGATGGTACGAGTGTGGAGCGACATGAAGACTGAAGCACCTTCAGCATCTACTACTGAGAACAGACTGCACTGATCCTCAAACATGCACTTTCAACAAGACTGGCTGGAAAATTGGTCATTTTTACTTCTACACTGCATTTTGTGTCAAGCTGAGAAAACTCTGTAATGTTCTTAAGAACATCATTTCCTGTTTAGGATGACGTAAAGACGACAGCAGAGGAACTGAGCTGTGTAACTAGCAACTAGGCATGGAGTTGTAATTAGGCTAACTTGGGTCCAAAACGCATCACTTGCATCCGACTCGGCAATTTTTTCCTGACGAAGACTCAACCACAGCAGTCTCTCTATGGAGATCGAGTATTTGCGAGAGAGAACTGGAAAATCCCGCCAACATAAACACAAGTCAGTTTGGCAGTGAACTCTAAGCTGCTTGAAGAAGATCGCCGTGTCACTCTTTAATTTATTTTGGTAATTCTGAGCTCTGAGTACACTGCTTTTTTCGGCGAGTAAAAGATTTAAGTTTGCATATCCTCCCAAAATGCACATGTTTTACTTTGCCACTGTGTCTCACTCATGACATTCCCCTCAATTTGCTGTGTGACCAAAATAGACCCCAGGGCTATCTTGGTCCTTGGAGATGCATCCAACCTGACTTCCTGTTGGATCAGGCACCAAAATGGATGCGGTGTGCTTTGGCCTCTAGGCTACGTTCATATACAGGTGAAGGCCACCCATAGCCCATCTTTGCCTGGCACTCTGAATTACCCAATTCAGATCTATTAACCTTAAAATAATCTGATTTATGCCACTTTTATATGCGGTACAAATCAGATACCTATCCGATAGTTTTTAAAGTGTCCGAAGTCTGAATGGTCATGTTTCATTTTATGTGTCGTTGACGTGTTACATGCATTGTCAAACTACACCAGAAGAATCCAGACACAATAAATCTGAACACAAACGATGGCTGAAGCAAGCAGTGCTGACTCTTTGGATGGAGCTAATCAACAGAAAGACAGTTGGCTACTTTAACTATTTGGGATAACAATTTGATCCAAATTAGAAAATCAATCCATAGACGGCGGCGTCCATTGTTGCTTCCATAAACAGAAGTCTGATTACGGTCACGTTCCGTTAGTAGAATGAACAAACGCAACAAAGTCATAATGGAGCATCAACATCTGCTGTGTGAACATAAGCTAAGACGTCTGAAAGCCTGAGACGAAGCTGAAATCCAATGAAGGAACATCATTTCTGCATGTTTTTCAGAGGTCATTTTGGCAAAAGGTTAACTAGAACAGAACTTCATAAACTGAAAAAAGTTAAGACAACATGACCCATAAGACACTAATAGAAAGAAGAGTTTAAACATCTAGATTGAATGGTCACATTTTTTACCAGCATTATAATCCTTCAAATCTTCTTTGCTGTTTTTTCATATGGGGGAAATCTCAAACGGGAAGAAAAGTTGGTTGTAATTTAACTTGTATTTTAAAAATGATCAATCATGTATGAATCACATGAGTATCTAAGTCAAAGCTCCACAGTGCCATCTGTCAGCCGGAGGGGGCACTTACACAGATTGAAGTAAGGGGTTTGCGGTGAGACGGGGAAGGCGGGGGTTTGGGGTAACGCCTCACCACCAGCTGTGGGTGTCGGACTGATGGGGCCTCCCTCCATCTCCTCAAAGGCCTCCCGGTAGCTGTGCATGTTTTTCTGTAGAGGCGGAAAAAGATCCAATCAGAAAACAATCACTTTACATGTCTTGATGCATCTGCAGCAGGTTTTCTACCTCCTTGGGCCGGCCCCCAGGGTTCATGGCTATGGCGCTGACGAACTCTGGAGAAACGCACCGCACTGGAGAACGAACAGGCACATCTGGGGACAGCGCGTCATCAGAGTGTCCCTCACTGGTGATGCGATGTCGGGGAAGGATTGTCGGTTCATCTGAAGGTGCTGAACGGGCCTGGACCCCTGAGGTGACGTATAAATGAGGGTTAAAGGTCAGAGATGAGAAATGCCTGTTGGTCCGAGCAAAGCATCCTTTCATATACAACATGCACGCTGGAGAAAGTTGCTAAAGGAGCAAACGCACACAAACACTTTAGCATTATATCCAATAAATGCTGTTAAATTCTCAACCTGGGTGAATACAGTCATAAACAGGCTCCTTTTTTCATCAAATCGAACACCGGCGGCTCCTCAAAGCGCTGAGTTAAGCTGATTTTCATTAATCTGCTTCCACTTGGAGAGCCAGGCAGAAAGTTAGCAGCATTACAACAACAAACAGGACTGGAGTTAAGATTGTTATGCAAATAGGCAACAAACTGTAAAGTGGAAGGTTGGAAAAATGACATGAAAGCAGAAACAGAATCAGTGTGTTAGATCATCACATTTTGTGTCAAGATGTATTTATTGGAGGAAAACAGGAAAAAAACAAGTTCAAGACGAAGAACATTTTAGTTTGTGTTTGTTTGGAGGCAGTTTCCTCTGCAGCTCTAAGTTACCAAGACAATCCAACAGATGCTTTACATCCAAATCAAGTATTTCATTTTCGCCCTCTTTATTACTGACGGAAGTCCTTTAAAATGTGTAAAATGTTAAATATTTATTTAGTGAGCCAAATATATAGATTGAAGGCAAATATTTATTTTTAAGCTAAATATTTAGTTTGACAGCTCACTGACACTGCTGGTCTGATCCAATACAAACTATCAGAAGCGCCAATAAACATTTTATTTCTTCAACTTTCATAACAGTTTCACATTAGGTGGCCATATTGGATTATGACTCTGTGGGAAACCTCTAGCTTCTGAGCTAAAGTGGAAATGCAGTTTACTCTGCTGCTGTGTTCAGTCTGCAGACCCTGAAGACGGAGCGGTGCGTGGGCGAACGCCTGGTCTCAGCTGTAAATGGCAGCGTTTCTCCAGACTGAATGGAAAAGTGGAGGACACAACATGAGAACAGCTGTTCTACTCGCCTCATATTCAAGAAAAATCTGCTTTTTTTCTGGTTTTAAAACTGAAACACACCCACTGAGGCCCAGATGTGTCCAAAAACACATACCTCCCTGTTACAGTACGCTGTTACCGTGGTAACGGCTAATGGTTAACAGCTGCTGATCCCAGAACTGAGAGATCGTCACACCTGCTCCTGTTGGAGGCTGAAGACACTCCTGTTCAACCAAACTAACTATTCCTGAAGTAAAGGCAGCTGTGATGTAATGTGACTCCCATCATGACCAAATTCCACCTCTGCGTTTGTGTTTGTGTTGAATCTCTGGGAGGATCTTCCTCCGTGGTGCAGATTGGGCTTCCAGAGGACAAACTCAGGTCCGCTGATGCTTCCAACCAGGACAACTGTGGTCTGCATTTACTTTGTCTGCTTTAGTAGATCGTGAAAATGGTTGAAGTGATAAAAGCGGTTTTGAATGAGGCCAGTGTATCCTGGCTCATTGTTCCCCAACTTTGGCAAAACAGATCTTGTGACACGCTCTCTCCTGGCAGGAACAGAGCCGCCTTTGTTCCTCCTCTGTCCCGTTCTTGTGAAACTTTAAAGTTATCCCCTCTGGTCTGTTCGGACCACTCCTTCACCTTCAGAGAGGAAACTGCAGCTCAGAACAAACACGAGTGGTGAGGAAGTTTGATGTTTCTCAAGCTGGAGACGGAAAGAGTTTTTATTGAGGAAGAAGAGGTGAAATAAAGACGATTCAATGCCAACAAAAGCCAACCACACCGAAAAGGCAAAGCAGAACGAGATTTGAACTCAGACTGAAGGAACGCTCAGACACAAGGAGAACCATGTCCTGTTTTCCTGAAGCGTTCCTTCAGACCGGCTGGGAGAACCAACCCGACAGGGAGTGAGAGCGGCGGTGCTCAGACTGAGAAGAGGTCATGCTGGGGTTGATGTTTTGGACTCGAGCCGAGTACTCTGGACAAACAGATGAACGATGAAAGAAAGGAGATTATGATAAACTAGAAGAAAGACGAGCAGAGGGAGGATGAGGTCATCTGAAAATAACAGCAGCAGCAGAAGATAACAGACATCATGTGCTCCTGTTCAAAACACACATCGTTCTCTCGCATGACGGCAAAACTAAAATAAAACAGCAAGTTAAACATTTGAATAGCACTAAAATGAACTGAAGCTTGTTTCTGGTTCCAGAAGCCTTGCTCTCCGTCGCTGTCTGACCATCTGCAGGATGTCACATGCTTTTACTCTGACAACCTGCCGGACTGGAAACCTCTTCCTGTTTAAGGCTGAGTGATGGAGACGGCCAGGAAACGAGATAAGACCAGAGCGTGTTTATGTTTCAGCCAACGGCTTCGGCCATTTTTCTCCTCTGGTCTGTCCTGCCCCTCAAAAAGATGAAGACCAAATGAGGGCAAGCTGTGTGGACTTTATGAAGAAAACAACTCCAGGTTTTTAAATCTAACATTGTGAAACCAAGACAAATTATTTAGAGATTGTTTACACATTTAATGAGACTTAAGTTCTGAACAATTGGACCCAAAAGCAAACTGAACAGGGCAGAGAAACTAAAACCTGGGTAGATGACCCCTCTATCTCTGGACCACCAAAACATATGTTTTCTTCTGGTAATGTTTTGTTTTGCATTCAGACTCTGAAGATGAAAAGTAACAACCTGTTCAGCGTTCTGGCAGACAGACACACATTACTCTTAACTTCATCCGCCTAAATGAAACGTCAGCTCCGTCTGAAGAAAGCCAACCACACATTCTGCCACCACCACATTTCACAATAGGGCTTGTTTTCTTTCAGTGATGACCCGTGTTGTTTTTGTGCCGATCAGAACTTCTGGAATTGTGGCCCAAACATTCCAGTTGGTTTCCTTCAAACCGGAATACAGAATACTCTCTCCCACAAGGATTTAGGAGATTTTAGCCAAGCCTGGATGTTTTCCCTGGATGAATCTGTCTTTCAACCAAGTCCAGACATAAAATTGGAATTGACCAATACTTTCTGCTGACCCTTCGGTGGTGGACCTCTGGACAGCCACACTGTTTCTGTGTAAATTTTGAAGCGTATATATTTTCTGTCAGTCGTCCTATTTTGTTTCTAAACATGAATGGCTTAACTGTGCTCTAGAAAGTTGATATAATGCTGTAGATCTCTAACCTCTGCAAAATCTGGCATTGGTGATGTTTGCAGGTTAGAAGATGTCAAGAAACTGCAGCCCAACTTTATTCCAGATTATTTAATTTCTTCATGTTGATGGCAGATGAGAACCCACTAGGGCCAAACTGGGTGTGTACATGTTTAGTGGCCCAAAAATAAATAAAAAAAAAGGTAGGACATTATTTTCTAACACAACAGATGAAAAGGTCTTACCTGCCACTCTCTGGGCCACCAGACCTTCTACATTGAAGACTTCCTCTGGCTCAGCGTCTCTTGGCTGAGATGATGCTGAGGCAGAACTTGGGCTTCTTTGGGACTCTGAAACATCTGAGGGCTGGATGCTTGTCGGGAATGTGCTGATAGGTTTGAGCTGAAGGTGGGGGCTTAAAGAGAGAGGGATCTGTGATGAACCACTGGTTGCAGAGGAGTAATTTGGAGATCCTTTGAAAGGTGAGGGCTCTGGTGAACCTGGCTTCCCAGATGATGTGTGAGCTACTGACAGATTGCTGGCCAGGCTGGGCACTGGAGCGGCAACGTTCAGGGCAGCATCAGTCTGGAGGGACGGTCTGGTTTGGCTCTGGGAGAAGGACGGCTGCGTGGTCACCACCATGTCCCTCAGTGGAGCACTTTGGGATTTTGATACGACCGAACGGCTGGGCTCCAGGTTCAACATGAGTCGGTTAAGGGTTTCGATAGACTGCTCGATCTCTTCCTGAGAAGCACTGTGGCGGTGTGGGAACTGCGGCAGGCTGTGGTGAGTGGACATTGATGCAGATGGAAGTGGACTGAATGTGATTCCTTCAGTTACTGGCTCCTCTGGAACTCCAAATCGCTGCCAGACATTGAGACCACGCTGGACGGCGTCCCTGCTGCTGGTGGTGCGGGTGGGAGCCTGTGGCATGGACTTTGGCTCGGCACCAAACGAACGAGAACGAAACAAGTTGCCGTTCTGGGTAGCCATGTAATTTTCCAATGATGGGGTTAAATCACTTTGGATCAGAGCAGCAGGTTTATCAGATCTGCCGACATGTGGCTGAATGGTTTCCAGAGGTTTCTCTGGGATGTTGCGCTCCAGATACGGCACAGGTTCCTGGCCATTGATAAGTGACTCAGACTGGTAGTAAAGATCAGCCGGTGTAGCTCGTCCATCTGTGGAGGAAAACGTCCCCAGACTGTCCACACTGTTCCCCTCTTGACTGGTGGGCAATTCATCATCCAGGATGTCCGTTTCACGATCGATACCACTGTGCCCATTTACATGGACCTGGGCGGGCACCAGGTGAAGCATTCCTGCAGCGGCAGCAGATGTTGGTGTGGACAAGTAGGCCTGTCTGTGCAACGGCCCCTCCAGTCCACTCAGTAGTTGCTCTAATTCCTTCTTCTCCTTGGGACTTATTGGTTGTTGTGCTGGTGGAGCTTGTTGACGGACTGAAGGTAACGCCTCATCCAGGGCGACGTGAGTCTGGCTCACAGTGGAAGCATGAGGTGCTGATGTGGCTTCATCCGTTCGGTCAGTTTTGATAGAGGCAGTGGAGTTTCCTGAATCGCTGCTCACTGACAGGGCGTGGTCACCAGCAGGTAGAGCGTGTTCAACAGCCGTGGCTGGAAGGCCATTAGACGTGACCGCTCCTTCACCAGACTCCTTTTTACGAACTTTGGCATAGAGACTCCCGTCCAGAGGCCCCTGGGTGTGAATGACGTCTGAAACAAATAGAACAAAGTCTGTTTAGAGTCTGATCAACAACGTGTCTGTTCTTCAGAACCCATTTATATTCAGCTGCCCACACATTCCCATAGCCACAGTGACTCGGCAACTACCGATACAACTGAGCAATCTACTAAAAATAAATGAAGACATTAAGAAGAAAAGTGTGTGCAGCTATGAAGAACGGCTATCCAGCCAACGGCGCTGCTGGCGCATTTCCACTTTTCTACCAGCTTCAGGAAATGAACATTTACTGCAGATTGTGCTGTGGAAAATATGAAATCACCAGGGTTTGCCCCCTTTTTTAGCTAACCATATAAATATGTGCCATCTGACTAATACTGGTCAATCAGACAAAGATTTGTCTAGTATTTACAGCCTACAGCTCCAGCCAAGGCTTGTAAGGATATAGGGTGTCCCAGTCAGAAAGATTTAGTCATCACTGGAAATTTTCCTCTCACTGACAAAGAGGCCAGAAGTTTCTCCTGTTTAAAAAACAAGCACAACACACCAGGAGAGGCACTTAGAAAGTTAAAACAGCCACAAAGCTCTTTTCTGTCATCAGTGAACAAGCAGTCAACTTGTCGGACTAAAGATTTAAAACTTTCTGCTTGTCATACATGGGTCAGAGTTCAGATTAAAGCAATACCAGGTTCTTTAATCCTCCACAAAACTTTCTCAGAAACCCACATCAAAGCATGAACATGTTTCCTTTTCTGATTGTCCAACAGAGAGGAGCTGCACAAAGACGCTGCCTATAGATGTCTTCATCTCAGCGGTAGTCAATAGGGGGCGCCGTCAGCCTGGGGGGCGGCCTCCTGGCCTGACCCAGGAAGACCGCCAGGGAGGCTGGGCATAGAAAATAAACGTCTTCATGTTTGACGTGATGCATAGATGATCAAGAAAAGACACTCAGCTTTAAACACAACTTATAAAGGGCCAAGTCCTACAGTGGAATTTAATAAATATGCAGTTATGAGTTTTAAAACTGATTTTTATTCATCTGCTAGATTCATTTAACAAAAACAGAGGAGAATTGGGCAGTGACCATGTGATTCATCCATCTTTACTCATCTCAGTGTGTGTTGCCATTGTAACAACCTCAGCATCACTTTCTGTCCGACTGCTGGAGATCCAGACGACCTGCCTGGTGAGTTCTGGGTCTCTTCAGCTGTTCTAAACCTCGGTACAGGAGAAGCTGTTATTCTGACCTTCAGAGAGCCGACCTGAAGGAAGGGAAGCTACCTCCAGGTGGAGCCGTGGCGGCAGATTTCCTGCATCAGATTCTTGTTGCTAAGTAAATGGTACATCCACACAAACCAAAACTGCATGTTGCTTCTTAGTGAGTCAAACTGATTACCAGCTTTGTTTCACTTTGTTTTCTCCTTCACTGACTGTTCAGGTCCTCCAGCCAGGTGTCTGGCTCTACCACAGCTGCAGGACCAAAACCCATTTCAGTCAACAACCAGGTGAAAAGTCATTCTACTCGCCAACATGTTCCAGCTCAGTCGACCTGTCGTCCTGTTTTTGGACTTTGGCAGGAACCTGGAGTACCTGGGCAGAACCCACACATGTACATGAACATGCAGACTCCATGCTGGAAGAGCCGAGTCTTCTTCTACCAACGATCACGCAGTTCAAACCCAAATGGGACCAACTTTGTACATTTTTGGGTTCTTATCACATGTCCACTGAATGTCCAGCTGGTCTGAAAAAAGTCATCACTGCCTATTTGTAAAGCTCATAAAAACGCTCTGATATCAGTCCTGCAGACACGTTTAACGCTCAGTCACGCAGATAAACATAGACATTACTCATGAAAGAAGCCCTTTGCGCTCTCTAATTTCAGCACCTTCTTCATCACCTGTCCTGTAGTCAACACTTCCAGACTCACTACCTCGACGCTGCGCTGCAGGGAAACAGCAGGAAGCCAGCAGGTCTCCTACCTGTGTGAGCGACAGACAACCTTCATCCCCCAGCTAAGGAGGGAAAGCCCTGCGGCGGAGCCCCAGGCCGTGGGGGATCAGCAGAGCGGCTCCTGGCTGCTCCTCCCTCTGCGGAGCCACTTTGTGTCTGAGCTGGAGCTGCCGGTGCTGCAGGCTGCTCCACAGGCTGCCCCTGTTCTGTTTGGGCATGTGGGAGGTCTGTCACAACAGTGTGTGTGATGGTGTGTGTAGGTGGAGGCTGAGGGGCCACCGAATTCCTCAGAACGGGGTTTGATGGAGCCTCATCCAACTTTATTACACACACATCCTTCTGCAAAAGGCCTTTATTATACTAATAAATGAAATAATCCAGAAGCTGTTCTCCTGGATGCTGCTCAGTTCTCCTGCTGGAGTTAAAAGCACGACTGTAATGGAAAGAGGAACCTGATCCAACATGAGATTTAACAAGCTGAGAGCCGGAGGAACTCCGCCCTGCTGCAGGCCGAACAGAAGAACGAGAACCGCCAACTGTTTCTGTTCAAAGAATCATTCTTTCTGAACTGTTTGGAGATATGAACCATTCAGACCCTTTACTGTATTTTGTTAGAAGACTCCAACCTCTGGATAACAGATTTTTAAATTCATAATCATATTTTACACCAATTCAAAGCAGGTTTATGGGTAAAGAGTCCATAACAATATGAAAAACATTTTTACCACGCCTCTGTTTTTCCCCTGACAAACGATTCCAGGACTTTAGTCATCCGTCCTTAAACGGATGTGACGAACGAGCAGCATCTCCTCTTGTACTACAGGACATCTAATCCGTCACTTTACACTTTCGTCTGCGATCCGAACGACTATTTATGTTGATGCGTCTGCTGCTGTTTTCATTTGCTTGAAATGAATCCACATAAGCCTCTACAAATAACCTTTGACTGAGCCGTCCATGTGATAAGACGGAGCATGTGCTGAGCTGGAGGGAAACAGAAGCTGATTTCTGATCATTCTCAGATCCTCAACAAGAACAACAGCTGATAAACTTTTTACAGATGTAATCTAAGGCGCATTTAGGTGGTGCCAGATATTTTAAGGTTCTGTGAGCCATATGGTGCAACTGTTTGACCTCTTCATCTTTGAACTTTGGCCTCCGACCCCAGTGGCAGTAGATACCTCGTTACAACGGAAATAGCATGTTACTCCTGCGGCGTCCATACACAAACACACATGTGTGCAGCTCCTGTTGGTCCCTCTCTGCGTTTGAAGCACTGCATTAATAAAAAGCAATCATGAAACACGTTCTGGGAATGTTCCCCACGGCGACTCAGCAGGACCAGAATAGTGCTACATGTATTTACATTTAATACGCCCCAGAGGCCGCGCATGATGCTGTAATCGTATGTAAGTTTAGTCTGCGGCCGTATTTGGATAAAGGTAATGGCTGAACCATTGATTTGCCAACAAAGGCTGCCTTTACTGTAAGCCAGAGCTCAGTGATTCTTACTTACAGTAATACAGAGGGTTTGGAAATACTTCCACAAGATCTGCAACAATATGCAGTAAAGCATAGCTGAATCCAGTGAAACCGGCAAAGTGCATAGCCCTTTTATCCCCAAAACACTGGTCGCAGTAAGCATGTTGCAGCTCATCAAATATTCATCAGAAGTCGCGGTGAGTCGATATCTGGAAGTGCAAAGTGTTTAGGACTGGAAAATACAGGACAAGAAAATGGAAGAAGCAAAGTAATTGATTTTCAATCATGATGTCAGCACTTTTACAGCAACCACAAATAAAGTAGCAACAGCTAAAACCCTCCACATTGACATGTAGCACCAGAGTGAAAACAGCCCCACCTGGTGGCCACATTAAGACAAAGATACAGCAGCGTTTCCACACCTGTTAGTCTGGTAGACTTTGGTTTGGTTCTGCGGTTCCGTTTCTCACTGCTCCGTGTCAAACCAACTAAATCCTCTGAGCAACCTGTTCCCCTCCTCACCTGTGGGGGCGCTGCTCCAGGAACCACTGGAGGAAACGACTCAACATCCTCTGACTCTGTTCATCAGTTCTTGACCTCAATCTCAATCTTTTTGGGTTCTTTTGGGTTTTGGGGTGATTACTTTTCCCCCACGTTGGTTCAAAAGACTATTGATGAGAATGAAACAATAAACCAAAATCTAATGTGACCAGCTTCCGATGTAGGACGTGCCGTGATAATAAAACATGGCTCCATGTGGAATGAGGAGTATCGTGTTATGACAAGGACCAGGAGTGGTGGGAGTATCAAAAGACAGACGGTAACCAGAGCAAAGCGAGTTTCCCAGTGGAACCAGAATGAGTTCATAGAGAAGCCGAGGCCTCGTTGTCTCACAGCTCGGCTGAGAGCGGGCCTGTTCAGGAAGATAAACGAGCCACACTAACAGGTCCCACGGGCCGGAGGACAATAAATAAGGCAGCAGAACCACAGAAGTCATGTGTTCATGTTGTTTTTGGGAATGCTGGGAGCACGACTGGAAACCAAAGGATGGTGGTTCATGCTCTTAATTTGGCTTCAAACGTTTCAGATTCTTTTGGAAACTGACATTGCTAGCTAGCTAGCTAGCTAACAAACACAAGGAACGTGCTTAGCAACAAGACGAAAGGGAGTCAGGGGGGAAAGATTTGTATTAGATGCTTTTATGATTTCTGTTAAACACCTTTGCTAGTCTCGATGTTTTAAAGTGCGTATAAATATGGCTAGCTAGCTAGAAAGATAGTGATAGGGAAATTGATTTCTGAAAATGTCAGGAGAATTTTTCATGAAAAGACAGCAGCATACATGTACAATTACATTAACAGAAAAGAAGTTTGAGTTTTCCAGTAACTAATGGCACCTTTTTACTAGTTTAATCATTTGCAGTTAGAGGAAGGCAGCAGCTTTGGCCAGAAGGAAGCAGCTAACGTACGGATATCGGGGGTTGCATCATCTGCTGTAACCTCGTTTTCCTTCCTCATAACTCTGTCCATGTATGGTTTTTTCCAGATGGATAAAGGCCCATAATTAATGACATCCTTGGTCGTGTTTGGCTCGTTCAGCCGAATCAGCTGTATAAAGCTGTGCTGTTGACTGCTAACAGCTGGAATAAAGCTGTTTCCATTAGACGATAACAGACCTCCCATTCATTCAGACACATAATGGGCAGCAGATAACCAGCACCGCTCTGCAGCTCACAGACCAAGAAAACAGGCAGATACACCATTAATTCTCCTGGAAGTCCTTAAACAAAGCATTTGGTTGTTAACAAAGCTCCGTATCCCCGGTCGCCCTGCAGAGGCCCTCTGCCTCTGTGGCCCCTTCATGATCCAAACAGGGACACTCCACAGCACAAGGCACTTGTTGTCTCTGTGTCCGACGCAGCCTGGACTAGAGGACCTTTAGTTCTCCATCTTGGTCGTTACGCAACCAGAGCTGTTTGGAGTCAAAGCAGAATAATCTGCCAAAGCCTGGGACCAGACTGGGGCCGATAGCGTGGCAGCCTGTTGCCAACACAAAGGCTGAGACGTCAGCGCCGACCGGCCCCGACAAACCGACCCTGACAAACCGGCCCCAACAAACCGACCCTGACAAACCGGCCCCAACAAACCGACCCTGACAAACTGACCGGCCCCGACAAACCGACCCTGACAAACCGGCCCCAACAAACCTCAGGGAAACTTTCAGATGAAGGTTAACAACAAGTGTCTCAAACTGTCAGGTTTGGGTTTTATTCCTTGATGGAACGTGACCTTCAGCGAACCACTGAAGGTCACCCGGCGGTGGGAATGGGTCAGCTTCGTCTTCACACTTTACACGGTTCATACGCTGCTTTTCAACCAGCCATGAATCAGGTCCTGAGCCATGACCTGTAGGAGTTCCTCAGGGTTCTGCTTTCGGCCCAGTTCTTCTTTTCATGTTTTCCTTTTGGAACATTAGTTAAAAAAAACATCTCATTTTAACTTTATCCGCTTTTCTTTTAACAATTTCAATCAAATAAACATTTAAATGTAACTGATGACCGATGTTGGGAATCTAGCTGTTTAGTTTGCCGTGCATCACTTACATCCGGGTCAAATCCAGTTTAAATTGTTTTTTTACAGATCAATCGCTACAAAATGGTAAAGATGAATGAAGTTGATTTTAAAGTCTCAGTTATAGATCTTTTCAAAGATCCAGCTGCTTCTTATCCACCTTAAACCGCAAACAAGCTTCACATTACAGCTGAAAACAAAGTCCTGGCAGCGTCTTTCTTTAATTCACTCCAAACCTGAATCCTTCTGGACTCAAAGTTTCAGTTCGACTTCCTGAATCCCAGTTCTGCTGCTTGGACTGTAACCGGACAGACGGACCGGGAAAACAACCACGACCCGGAGCGACCATGCATGAGGTCATCGAGGAATTGCTAGAAGAGGTGAAACAGCAACTTTGTGGCAGGAGAAAATCTGTTTACAGAGAAATCAAGGCCACTTTAGGTCTGAGCTGGTCCTGGAGACGTTACTGCTGCAAGAAAGTCTCTGGTACCAGAACCTCAGTTAACCTGACCACAGCTGAGAACATCTGAACCTTCAGGGCTGATGTGTCTCCAAATCACTGAAACTCAAACTGTAAACTGCAGCCGACTGAAGCCTCTGGAGGTTTTTCTCCTCCGTCATTCCAGGAAGATCCCAGAAATGATCAAAATATCAAGACAAAACGGACAGAAGCCCCGGACCAACATCGACATTCACACAGTTAAAACATCCAGACAGCAGGATAATGCATAAGTTGATGTTACTTGGAGAATCAGAGGCTGTGGCTCCGCTGCGTCCAGAGGGTCCGACTCACATGTCCTCCCAGCTTTTCTCCCCGCAGCGTCACAGAAAAACAGCAGCACAGCCGAACCCTGGGCTGCAGACAGCAGTCTGAAGCAGAGCAGCACAGAGTCGCCGCCCCGCTGCGTCGCTGGACCAGGAGTCTGCGTTAACTCCTGCAGCTCCTCAGAGCAGCGGCAGGCGCAGCCGAACCGGGGAATAAAAACCAGCTGGGTTTGATCCTGCAGCCGAGGAAAAACAAAAACACGACAACCTGCCTCCAAACTCTGATAAACAAGGGAAGAACAGAAACTATCCAGCATGTTTGTGTCTGTGAGACGCTGAGTGTTCACGGCTCTGACAGGAATCCACCGAAAGTCATCTGGAAGGACGAACTCAGACCGACAAACTGCAGCTGAAACCTCTCTCCATTATTCATTAACTTGTCCAACATCAATTTTTGAGTCTTCCACAGACGCTCAATCGAATTTAGTTCTGAACTTTGACTAGGCCATGCTGCCACATGAATCTGCTTGGATCTGAAGCATCTCTGTGTAGCTCTGGCAGAATTTTCAGCAGAAACACCAGAAGCTCAGTGTTTGAGCAGAACCGTGTGAAACAGATGGTTTTTGACTGACGGCTGATGGTTCCGGGTCAGACTGGTTCTGTTCATGAGTCTGAAGTAGATCCAAACGGTTCTGCTACACATCATCACAACATGCAGCCAGTTCAGTCTCATATTTTATATACATATAATTCAAACCTTACAGTAAAAACTGCAATAAATTAAAGTTTAATATAAAATCAATTAAATTCAGTTTTTAAACAGAATTTAAGAAGAATCAATAAAATTTATTCAAATAAAAATGGCTGCTGGTTTTTAAAAAACGTGTTTGTCTTGTTTTGATCCCACTAGTTCAGGATGATGTGACACACACACACACACACACACGTTTGCGTGGCTATCTTTGTGGGGACTTTCCATTGACTTCCATTCATTTCTACAGCCTAAACCTGACCTTTACCCTTTTCCTAACCCTAACCAACCAAAACTCAATTCATACCTTAGCCCTAACTCTGACCCCTGACCCTAAAACAGGGTTTCCCCTTGTGGGGACCAGGCTCCGGTCCTCACAACGCAGTATATGTCAGTAAAATCGTCCCCACAAGGTATTACACACACACACACACACACACCTCCACAGAATGAGGTGAGACTTTCACCTGCTCTATTTTAGCAACATCTATTTCAGGGAGCAACACTTTATGAGCTGTGATAAAGGGAAGCCAAATGACCTCTGACCTTTGACTAACTGGGAGCCTAATAAAAACAGGTGGGGGAGGGGATGTGAGGACAGCAGCCTGACCCCTCCCATAACACACACACTTCCTGTTTGAGTGTTTTGTTGAGCGGCGCGGGCCGGTCCGGGTCGGCTCCTCGGTGCCGCTCAGGGCGTGGCGTCGCTTCCTTTTTTGGGTGGCACAGAAAGCGGCGCTCTGGTCTCAGAGCGACCGCGACCGCCTCAGGGGAAACCTCGCTCCATGCCTGTGGCTCGGCCCAGGAATGTCTGCAGACCCGGGTCTCCTGGGCCCGGTTGGCTTCTCTGTTGTGATAATTTCACCGCAGATGATTTGGGCCATAAAACCGTCTCCCTTCACCGTCGGCCCATTATTTACACCCGGGTGGGGAGATTTTCAGGACATAATAAAACACAACAAGTTTATGAAGTGAGGATATTTTTGATGCAGAGCAGATCGTCGGGACGGTACGGTCCGTCTCGGTCCGTCTCGGCCCACAAGAAAACAAGAGCAGCTTTGGTTCAGAGGTCTTTGTGCCAATTATAGCTCAGTCCTGTCAAACACAGAAACATGTTTACACTGTGACATCTAGAGCGGATGGATCTGTCTTCATCCAACTGCTCAGCACCAAGACCTGTAGCCTCTGAACAGAACCAGCCCAACCCTGGTGGGATCGAGTCCCAATGCGGACCGAGCTCTCAGTCTGGTCCTACAGGAACCGGATGGCTGCACAAAACCCAAGCGCTGAGACGACCTCCACACAGCAAGCCACAGCCAAACTCCAAGTCCATGAAACACAAATCTATTTAGACAAACTAAAAGGTCCAACATCACTGAATATCACTGGACGGTCAGTAAAACTCTCAGTCCTTGTACTAGACCTTCGAGTTGGATCCAACCACAGGTTTATATACCTTCAGAACGGGTCGATGCGGTTCAGCATTCTGTCTGTTTCTGCATCATTCCTTCAGTTATAGGTTCACAGGACAACGGTACGGTTAGGGCGGAGCTACAGGCGTCGCACAACACCGACAACAGTCAGTCAGTCCATGGACTGATGGACAGAAAGACGTCATTGCTTGTGACAGCCACACTTGTCGCACTAGGATGATGTTTGGCGTTTTGGGTTTAATCTGCCCACCAAGTGAGAGTCCAGCTTCTCTCACTGGGCCTCTCCACTCCCTGGCTTCACTCTCAGTGGTTAATGTCTGTTATAGCCAAGTTGGGTGTGTCTCCAGTGTGTGAGTGGGAGCTGTGGTCGACGCTCTGATGATGTCATTGTGTGCGTCCCCAAACCAGTTTCTCCAAAATCTCTCAGTCTACTTGTTCGTCCGGGTTGGCCCGTCCAGTTGGCGTTGTATGAACTCTTCCTCCACAATTTAAACCTCAAGGTTTGACCTTGGAGTTAGCCATTTGCAACTCGCCGTCTCACCAACTACTGCAGTTTCATGGTGGGGAGGTTGGCATAAATCTACGAGCCAATCAATGAATGTGGTCTGCTGCCAATCAAATCATCTGTGCACAGTATCCAGCTTGGACCGGCGGTACCAACCCTGAGGTGGTTCCAAAAATGAGGAGGGACCACACTGGGTCTGCCACTGGAGATAAATCTGGTGGACTGGGGAAGAACTGGTTAAAGCCCATGGAGGAGAGTCATAAAACAGCGTTCCGACCCGTTCTGACCCATTCCGCTCAGTAAGAATGAGGCACAGAAGAACCAGCACCTGTTCCACCTGAACAATGTTTGCAGAGATTTACTCCTCTTGAATATTTAGACCGAATAAAGACTCTGGTTCTCACCATCTGTGGTGTCCTCGCAGAGCTGGTTGAAGTTTTCATAGGAATCCCAGCGAATCAGAGGATCCTGGGTGTTGTAGTCAACCGAGACGGTCGGCCCGTTTTCCAGGTGGTCCATACCTTGACCAGAAGTACAAAGAGAAGGAGCAGAAGACGTGAATGTCTTTACATCAGAAGCTTGGACTCAAAGACGGGTTCGAACTCACTGATGCTTACCATGGATTTTCTCTGGTCCAAAGGAGAAAATAAACTCTACTTTTCCATATTCTGGAAACCTGTCATCTGAACAAAGGAAGCATTTTAAAGCATGAATCATTTCTACATCAAACAGGTGAAACCCAGAGGAGGAGCGCCCTGTTACCTTTAAACGTCTCATCCAGCTCGTCCTTCCCAAACACGATTCCCAGGTCATGGATGGCGCAGGTGTGGAACTGGACCCGGAATATCACGTCTCTGCAGGGGCTGCGGTAGCGTTTGTGGTAGCACTTCAGCTGGAGGTCAAACAGTGCAGACAGAGGTCACCTTCAGACCGCTGGATGGTTCACAGACTGCTACAGCACCCTGACCCAGGAGCCCGTCTGGGTTCTAACAGCTGCTGGCAGGAATGAGCACAGAGACGCTATGTGGTGCTGGAGCACATGACCTTTAACCTCTGGACAAAGGAAGCATCCTTCTGAGAACGATATTTTAAATGTCTTTTATATTGTGACCCAAAGTAGCATTGGGGCTACATTAACAAGCCCTCACATTTATGTAATGTTGCTTGATTCAAGCTTGTTAGCATGTGGCTAATGGTTTGAATCAGGTTCATGTGCCGCACAGGGGGGCCTTTTCCCCACTTGATCACCAGGCCCCCAAAATGTCTGTGCACACCCCTGGATACAGGATTAGAGCCTCGAAGTGAGTCCAGAGGTACCACCAGAACCCTGAACCGACCCGCAAACTCGACAAAGAAAACTTTCTCTGGTGGAAGAAGCAGCTTCTTTTAACATGTCTGGAAAATCTGGAAAATCTAAAGGAATATGAAGTTTGTCTCTCCCTGTTATCATCCTTATGCTGAAGCATGGAAGTGGCAGCATAATGCTTGTTTCTAGAGATTTGGCTCCAGACAGATCAGGAAGAAAACCTTTAATAAAGACAAAACTGGTCGATTTAAAACAACCAAATGTTCACGTGTCTCTCAGGACGGAACCAAAAACAAAAATATGAACAAATGAAATTTTTCCAAATGTGCTTTTAGAAACCTGAGGGAACATGGTTATTATATCCTAACAGCTCTGAACCAGAAGCAGCTTCTTCCTGTTTCATGTTTCCTCTATAAACACGAGATCTGGATCTGTGTTCACATTCAGGAATGATTCAGCCACAACATCAAACGATTCTTTTTCAGGATTCAGTTTTGTAATTAGCCAGTTTCTCCTGGATGACCAGCAGCAGCTCAAATACTGAGAAATCAGATTTTTTTTCTTGCTCATTAAACACATCAGTGACCAAACGAGTTCAATAAAAATCATCTAAATGCTAATAGATGATTTGATGCATTAATTTAGTCCCTCTGCTTTCTACCGGATGGAAAACCAGAAGCTATTTTTGCTTTGGTCGTTTCATGTTCATTAGAAATAAGAAATTAACCTAAATGTGCAGAAATTCATTCAGTTTGTACATCCTAAAAATGAACCAGCATCAATGTTCAGGATAAATTTCCATCCTAAAGTTAAATCAGAGACCCCGGGCCCCTGGGGGTTGGCCCCCGGCCCACGATGACATCATCTCTGTTCCTGTAATCACAACAAGAAGCATCAGGCGGCGCTCCATCTGATCATTAATTCAGTAGAATCCATTAGTCCTCCTTAAACACGGGATGAGATACGAGTTTGGGTCTGTGGCCAGAAGCAGAACCGCAGAGTGGTTGTTCTGATGGACCCGGAGGACTCGGCTCATGGAGAACTTTATGGTTTCAGCGACCCTAACACGACTGCCGGACCGGTTCTCCTAAAGAACCGGTTCTCAGAGTTAACCCAGTCCGCAGCGGCCCACTGCTGCATCGCGGCTCCCAGAAACACATTGTGTGCTAACGAGGCTCTATAAACATGCCAGCAGTCTGTCCCCTCGTTTTACTGCTTCTGTCAATAATCCCCATAAACCGCTGCAGAGCGTTCGTACGGTGCCGGCTCTTCCTCGGCCGTCCTGTTGGGAACAAACCAACAAGATTCCCCAGAACCCGAACTCACTCTGCCTGCTGGGCCTGCCGCTTTTGAGGGGATCTGAAATGATCATTACTGGGGAAAATATAGAATTTTAAACGGGTTTCTGGTCAGGAAGAGGTTTTTATGGGGTTCCATTGTAAAGTTACAGAGTGAAGTATTAACAGCAGCAGGTTTCCGTTGCTGAGCCCGGCGGTACGGATGCTGGAGCCGGGATCCAGCAGCCCACCGAGTTTTGGAGTGAAAATTTTAAATATCACTAGGTAGTTATGTTATTGGATGACACTGTTAACAATACCAACTAAAGTCTTAAAGGCAAACATTTAAAAACCCTAAAATAAACAAATAATGCTTAACCTGGTGGGGGCGCAAATAAACCCTGGTGGCCCGCCAGGCTGATAATACACTGCAGGAAACGTGAGCAGAAATTTGGGTCATTTAGCTTATAAGAACATAAAGAGGGAATCCATAATTTCACCATGTTATTCATTCATTTCTAAATGCCACAGTTTCAAACTAAATATAAAGATTCAAAGTAAATATTTAGCTAGCAAGCTAAAAGTTAAAAGCTAAAAGTAGCTAAATATTGAGCTGCACATCTGAGCTTGTGGACAACAGAAAGGTAAGTTTAAAGAAATGACCAGCTAAATATATTCCATGCATAGTGAGGATATGAACACAGATATGAACATTTGGGCTTTTAACTGATATTTTTACATATTATTATTCATTAAACATCACATGTATGGCTTCCCATGACTAAACATTTATTGATTTAGATCCAAACATTCCCAAGGAAAGTTCCTGAGAGGTTTCTGGACATTTACTGGAACCAGTTGGAACCCTGAACTCCTTCCCAGTCACTACCTGCTCTGTGGATCGGCTCAGTTCTTACCAGGATGTCTCCTTTCAGAAGAAGACCAGGCTCAATGGTGATGCAGATGCTGGTCTGGCTGTCGCCTTGAACGTTGCTGCAGGAAGAAAAGACAAAATGTCAGATGATGACATCATCTTACTGGTGGTGGAAACAGCCAACGCCATCCCACTGCCTGGGTGGATATGAGCCGATTTGTTCTTCAGGAGTGACTACCTGGTGCAGAAAGGTCTGGAAGGTTTTCTAACCTAACAGTCATGTTGGGTGTGAAATGACCAAGGAGCTCAGTGAAGATCTGAGATTTACAGAAGTTGGGAAATCTCCCTGCAGATTCCCAAATCATCGGTTCAAAGCGTTTCTTCAGCTCTTCTTACCATAGAAGAAGAGCTGAATCGTCTCCTCGGTTGAAAGGAAGTTGCTTCCTCTCTGACTGTGGGAACCCTGAAGGGTCCTCATGTAGGAACAACCCTGAGGGCGTCCACACAGATGCCTGACTGCCTCTTTCATTGGCTCTCTAGTCACAAATTAATATCCTGTACCTCCTATACAAGAGAGGAGGCGATACTACTAGGCAATAAAGGAAAATCAGGGGCTTTATTATCCAGCCCTTACGAGTTCTCCATCCCTGGAATCTTGTAAAAGCGTTTGAGTGTGAGCGTCTGCTAGGACTTACTAGATCCCAGATGTGTAGACGGGCTGCATGGCCTGGTAGATTTTCAGGAAGGGACGGCAACCTGCGGCAGAAACAGCTGTTAGAAAACGGCTGGAGGCGTCGGACGCAGGTGGAGAGCCGGATGGGACACCAACCTCCTTTGGACTCGAAGTCTGGGATGCCGTGCATGATGACGTGATGAAGGAACAGCGGTTTGTTGTTGATCTTGATCTGGCCGGAGAGTAAGCCGCTGAAATACTCCACATACCTGTAGGATCAGAGAACCAGAACCACAGATCACAGATGATCTACAGTCATTGTTCCTAATCCAACAGCTAGTTACATGCTGGACGTGTAAACAAACAACATCACATGGTCATTGGGTCACTGACCTTTTCTGAGACGGCTGGCCCACAGGAAGAACTTTGTCTTCGTAGAAGCGCTTCATGGCGAAGCGGTCCAGAGCCTGGTCAGCGCTGCAGCAGACAGAGGCCAGGTTAGGACGTCTGCAGAGCCGCTTACCGTAACCACCACCACCTTCATGACTAACGTAGCAACCGTTACCGTTTCTAAGGCGTCCATCTTGTATTTGTAAATCTGATTTACCCATAATCCATCAGATTCATCACATTCGGGCAGCTTGCTGCTAATAAAGGCTCTCAGGCTGCTTACTGTCAGCTTCAGAAAAGCTTCCAGGATAATCAGATTAAGGCAGAAACTGAAGCTTGTGAAGGGAGGCGATCTGAAAACATCATGTGTTCGTCTGATTGTTACCGTTTGATCCTAAAAACAAACCCATGAAAAAAAGAGCAGAGACCGTCTGGCATAATCCGAGTCTTATGATGCAGAGACAGTTTTAGCTAACTTGCTGCTTTCTGCTCATAATTATATGGAGCGTATCTCAGTGTTTGCTGCTCCTGAGGAAGATGTGTGAACTGAGAGCATCACATGTTTGGCTCCTCATTGCTCGGTCATCAACATGGTGCCTGATCGGAGACCCACCTGGCAGATATGTTGCTGTAGTGCATGTAGGCTGCCACCACCACGCCGGTTCTGCCCCGGTTCCCCTGAAAACAGACCAGAGAGGCATCAGTAAAGAGAGCGCAGTCCAACAGCGCCCCAATTTAAAATCACTTCTTAACTTTTTCAGCCAAGAGGTTTCTGAACCTAAAACCTGAAAACAGGCGATGGACGGATTTTATGACATGTGAAGCGGTTTGAAGGGATTCCTGCCTGCTGTTTTCTCTGGTTTCCGGCATCAGTTGGAGTGATTTCCTCCCGTTTCTCTCTGCAGCAGATCAGTTGGAGTGATTTCCTCCCGTTTCTCTCTGCAGCAGATCGCGGCGACTCAAAGCGTTTCTGCCTTATAAACTGCAGCTGCTCGAACCGCGCTGAGGCAGTGGAAATGATTTGTTGATCTGCTGAAACCCGACATGGCCCGGTTCCTCCAACCTACATTTCCCAACTTTTAGAGCAAAATAATAATAATAAAAAAAAGCTGCAGTCGTCATGGCAACCTCCCAGTGGGAACGCAGCCTGAAAACGAGGAGCGCGGCGAGTCTGACAGGAAAACATCCAGGCGTTCTGAGATTTTGGGGCATCAGCTCGGTAATTGCTCTTGGATGTCGTTTTTATTGGCGCCAGATGAGTGCGGCTCGCCACAAAAGTTTAACGTGAAGCAACAACAGGGAAATATTGGTCAAGTTGAGATTTTATGGCACTGTTGAGGGCGAAAGAGTAAATAAAGCCGAGCAGCCATGATGACGGTTCTGATTGTGTTTCCTAAGCCTGCGAGTGGAACCTGACCCAAACAAACACCCCGCCCTGTTCCACCAGGACGGGCATCAGCACAGAGCTGCAGCTGGAGCCCCAGAGAGCAGTCCCCAGCACCCCCTGCTGTCTGCAGAGGGAACTGCACCCAGCCCAGCCTCACCTTGTTGTGGATCACCACCACGTTGTGGCTGTCCGCGCTCAGCCACGTGTCCATGGCCTTACAGATGCTGCAGATCTTATCCAGAGCCGGAGCGTGGTGGTCAGGCCAGCCGAAGTCCAACACCTGGGAGGGAGGAAGAGGAGGATAAGATGAAGAGCAATCAGGATGTGGGAGAGACGAGTGGAGAGCAGAAACTCACCTTCGGATTGAGCTGACTGATGTCATAACGCTTCTCACTGAGGTTGAAGAGCTGAACATAAACAAAGAAAATATTAACGGAGGAGTTTTGACACATTAGAGAGACAAACTAATTTAGTTAAGTTTAGATTTTTTATATCCTAGTTTTGTTAAAATCCTTAAAAAAATCAAAAGCATCTGCTTAGTTTAGTTTAAGATAATGCTAAAGCACATAATGCTAAAGCACTACATGAACATGGCTTTACCAGAAGCTAATGCTAAAGTGCTGCCATGTGTCACAAGGAAAACGTGATGAGGCCCCTCAAAACGATTCCGAAATGTGAATTTTTGCAAGCATTTCTTGAAATAACTCTCCTGGTTGGTTATGTAAATGCTAAAGCGCTAAGCTAAAAATTAGCTCTGCAATTAGCAGAAGGTGTAAACGTCTCCAAATGTTAATGAACTAGTGGCGTGGATCTCCATGACAACCATCAGATGCTACCTACAGGCTAACTGCTGCTTGGAAAAAGCCTTTCTTCCTTCTACCATCACAAACGTAAAGGTGTAGTTTGCTGGACTTTAGCGTTAGCCGAGTCTCAGAAAATGTTTCCACTGGTCGAGTTTGGACAGGAACCGTTCATGATGGCAGCTGGACATGAAGCTGAAGCACATGAGTGAGTTCTGGTACCAGGTAGCTGTGTCCGTGTTTGGAGCGCAGCATGGAGGCCACCTCCCTCAGGTTGGCGGCGTAGCTCTGCTCCTCCACGCTGCTGGGGAACGACACGGAGATGATCCGCTCTGTGATGTAGATCAGGTCCAGCTCGTAGCCTTCGTCCAGCGCCTGGAGGAGACTCGCGCTCCTGCAGGCAGACGGCACAGATCAGATGTTAGCAGCGCTGCCGCTCGCTCACATTCCTTCACCTCAAACATCCTAATATGGAGAAGGCAGAGCCTGCAGCATAAACACTGAATCCACGGCGACATCAGTCACTTCCTGCAGCTGATCGCTGACGCACCGTGCGGCCGCACAGCGAGAGGGGATTCAGAGAAATGTGAGTGCCTCACAAGTTCATCATGTGATGAAGGGAAGGATTCTGAAGGGACGGCTGGGAGTCAGATCGGGTCAGTTACACGAGTCAGAGGAGAAGAGAACCAGAACTGACTAACCGGGTCGTTTAGTTTGAATTAATCTGACAGAACTCAACAGAGTAACAAAACCTAAACCTTTTTTTACAGGTCCAATGTCTAAATTTGTCCCTGACGGTTCCATCTTGTTTAATTCTGCAATATTTAACCTAAACAGGTCTCAGTGCTGCCCTCATTGGGTTGAATGTTGGTACTGCAGTTGGATTTTCTTACTGGTTCCAGCGTCACTCAGCCCCACATTCTGGTATAAAACCAACTCGCCCCCTGGTGGCGAGTCAGGAGGTGGAGTAGCAGCCTTGCTAGCATTGATTGTTAGCGTTACTAAACTTTGCATGTGTGATTCATTTCTGATGTGCGTCGCCTCTCCGGTTTGTAAGCTGCTGTTTTGAAAAAGTCGCCAGATTTATTGCTAGTCACTTTGTTGAAAGACTGAAATCTAGAAACTTTTCTCAGTTTTCATTTTGTTTTGTTTTTTTCTTAAAACGTTGCTAAGCGATCACTAGCTCCTTTTTGTAAAAAGTTTCTCGATTTGTCACAAGTAGGTTTTGGAAAAACAATCGCTGCAAAGTGTCTGAAGTCAACAACTTTATTCCATCAAACATTGCTTCCTGATCTTTATTTCTCCATTTTTACCACTATTTGTTGAACAGACTGATGAGACGAGTGAAACTGTCCGTCAGACTGAGAGCAAACCCACCTGGACGGTCGTCTCCGTGACTCCACGCTCTTTGAGGATTTCGTTGAACCCTGAAATGACAGAAAACCAACAAACATCAGAAATCTGAGATAAACGCTTCGATCTAAACTGATGAACTGAAACCTGATGGGAGAGAAACAGAGAATCTGTAGAAAACATGTCAGA
This sequence comes from Poecilia latipinna, assembly GCF_001443285.1. Classification (NCBI taxonomy): domain Eukaryota; kingdom Metazoa; phylum Chordata; class Actinopteri; order Cyprinodontiformes; family Poeciliidae; genus Poecilia; species Poecilia latipinna. Next base: position 317,373 of record NW_015112758.1, on the reverse strand, counting down.
GACCCGAGCTTCACCAGAACCAGAACCAGAACCAGAACCAGGAGTTCTGATCAGTTCGGTCTGATCTACTGGGAGGAAAACCTGACTAACTGGGACTGGAGGAAACACAGCAGGAAACTACAGAATTTACACAACTCAAACCTTGAAGGGAAAACGGTTCAGTTCAAGGATTTTCCAGGATTTCAAAGCAGGGAGCTGAGTTTCTACAGGGTCTGGAAAAGTCTGGAAAACCATCCAACCAATTATCCATCCATCCTGATCTTCACTTGGACTCAGATCTCGTCTTCTCTTACTCAGTAAAGTTTTGCAGTTTACAGCAGTAGAGCCATCTAACAGATCAACTTCCTGTTTCTACAGGAAGTTGATCTCCGCCTGCAGCTCTGATCTTTACGGTTCTCCTTCATGGTTCAGTCAGCAGATCAGAGCGAAACTCTGCTGCAGTAAAAATCTCAACATGACGGAGACCATGAGCCTGTGTGTGTGTGTGTGTGTGTGTGTGTGTGTGTGTGTGTGTGTGTGGCTTCTGGTTCACATGACGTGTTCCTGCAGCAGCAGGGAGGTTTGGATCTGGAGGTGGCTGACTGTGTTTGGCTCCACTGAACCCGACAGAGATGGAGGCCCAATCCCCCCCCCCCCCCCCCCCCCCCTCCGCCCGCGGACGGCGGGGCGCGGGGGGGGGGGGGGGGGGGGGGGGGGGGGGGGGG
>NW_015112758.1:280309-313447 GCF_001443285.1 Poecilia latipinna | reverse complement strand
GGCGTGTGTTGGGCCCCCCGCGACCCCAGAGAAAGGGGGGCCCCCCCCCCCCCCCCCCCCCCCCGTGGGGGGCGGGGTCAGATGACCCTGAGGGGAGAGTGGGGGGGTGGGGTTAACCCCCTGTGCTCCTCCAGCAAACTGAACCCATCTGCAGCAGCAGGAAGATCTCAGAGTGAAAAACGATCCGAATGAGGAGCTGGTTACCATGACGACTAACCAGTCCGCTCCCTGAGATAACCAGATAAAACTCCCAGTTTGGCTACCAGGTTCACGATAAAAAGAGAGAAACATCATCCTGTTTCAAAACTCTGACATCCCCTCAGACTGATATTTACCTCCAACGTTTATTTGCCAAAACTGTTGTAACTCAGAAGCAGCTGCTGGTCCCACATCATGACTACCCCACTGCTCTACCCAGAACCTGATCCACTGTTTCCATAGCGATCGGGTCTTCTTAAATAAAGGCACGTAGAGCAGAAGGTTTCCCATGAGAAGCAGCCAGAAGATCCTGACATTCTGCAGAGGAACGTCAGGAAAGCAGCATTCCTCTATTCTGATGATTACAGGAAAACTCCCGGGGGATTCATGGGAATCTGGAGATCCAGGCGATACGCTCTAATGAGGACATTCCTGCAGTCCGAGCCACAGCATAAAACAGGCATTTTTAGGCGCTTCGGACTGCGTGGGTTTGCTCCTGCAGTTCCCACAAAGCTGCAGCCGAACCGGGCAGGCACAGAGCAACCCGATCGTTAGCCCCAGGCTTCCAGCATGGAGAGCAGCTCTGCTGGCCTCTGAATGGAGCTTTTTATGAGCCACAACGTTTCAATCAAAGTGCAGCCATGTGGGTAAGTAAAGGAAATCAAACTTTCACTGTCTGGGTTGTAAAAACGTGAAGCAGCAGAAACCATCGGGGCTCCCTTAAATCCTGAAGCTGTGGCGGTTAAATCCGCCTCCAGGTCGACCGGCCCGGCAGCGGGACAGACGTGAATCCTGGAGAGGCGGAGGAGGTGGGACCAGATGAGAACCATCTGGAGGCCGACTTCACAACCAGCCCAACAAATTACACATCAGAGACAGAGCCAGAGGTTGGAGGAGAACCGAGCCGAGCCGAGCCGCGGCCCGGCTGCATCCTACCTTCCTGAAGAGGTGACCTGTGCTCCAGCGCCATGCCCCCCTCAGGGAGGACAGCCGCCGCCGCAGAGAGCCGCCGCGGTTCATCTCCGGCGCAGCACTGAACTTTCCTCCGGAGACCTCTCCCTTTTCCCTCTCAGCCCAGTAGAAAAAAGTTCTAATTTTAGGCCAGCCGGGCCGAGCAGAACTCCTCCGCCCCTCGCGCTCCGGCCTCCCTCCCCCTCCAGCCAGCTCTGCCCTGATGCTCAGCCTCCCCGCCTCCAAAGCTCCCCCCCATGTGGGACTGAAGCGTGTTTGATCACATCAACATCGTTTTCTCTCCATGAATCTGAGGATCTGAGCTGCTGGGAATCAGAGGTGGAAAGTGAAGCAGAGAGGAGGCGAAGCGGTGGAGTCATGAGGCAAAAGCGAAGCCGGCGCCCGCCTGACGTCAGCGGTGGAGCGACCTGAACTCGCTGCCGCCGCCCTGCAGGACGCATCACAAGCAGAACCTCTAGTTGTGTTTTCTGCTCCCAGTTTGGATCGAGGCTAAAAGTAGAAAACCTTGTTTAGAAACTGAGAGGGCGCTCCAGTCTGGGCGAAGTTCGGAAATGCCGATAAAAGCGACCACACACACAAACAAAGACAAACCGTGGGACTCTGCTTTGGAAAGAAACCGCCAGAGGAAAACGAGTCCAAACCAAACAGAGTCTGAGGATCCAGGATGTGAGAAACCCAGAGCTGAAGAGCTCCTACAGATCACAGCAGGATCCAGGATTTATTTGTCTCATCAGCTAATAACCTGATTTTACTAGTCGAGGTTTGGATGTCGGATTATGAAGTTCATCTGCTGCACATTTCTGGAGTAACGAGGATCAGAGACTTTAGCGATAATAAAAATGTTCCTCAACGATCTAAAACTTTAACCTGCAACATCACTGCTCCACGCTCATAAAGAAAATATTTACAATTTTTTTAAAAATTAGAGCAAAAACATGCATAAAAACTAAAATAACTGATAAAAGTAGCAAGAAATAAAATAAAAAATAACAAAATAATGAAAAATAATTGTAATAATATAAAAATAATAATAGTAATAATCAATGATAATTTTGATAGCAAAATAAATACAATAAAAATAAAAAATATAAACCATGTTAATGACAACACTAAAAATAGTTTCAGAAACAATAATCCATCCATTTTCTAACACCTTGTCCCCAGTGGGGTCAGGAGGAGCTGCTGCCTCTCCAGCTGACGTTTTGGGTGTGAGGCGGGGTCACAGGTCGCCTGGACAGGTCAAGTTTTTGGAAGTCAGAGAACCGGAGAGAACCCACCAGGCACAGGGAGAACATGGAGACTCCATGCAGAAAGACCAGGCCGGGAATCGAACCCAGAACCTTCTGCTGCAAGGCAACAGCTCTACCCACTGCACCACTGTGCAGCCCGAAATAATAATTATAATAGTGAAAACCAATAACAGTAATAAATAGATAATAAGAAATGATACTTATGATACAGAAAAAAATAAAATCCATAAAAAACATTAAAGAATAATAATAATAAAGTAAATGATAAATAATAAATTTATTATAATGATTTTAACAATATAGAATACATATTAAACAGATAAAAAAGTCATAAAACAATAATATGAATATAAAATAATAAAAGTTAATACAAATAATTTTAAAAATTTAAGCTGGTAAAGATCTCAGCTCCATGATTCCTACATCTGTTTCTTCAAACTGATCCGTGAGAAGAACTGATTCATGGACGGCCTAATCCAAGTAAAGAGTGGATGACAGCAAGAACAAAGAGTCAGCGAAGGCACGTATGGACTCACCATGGTGTCTACATGCTTGAGAGCGAGGCTGCTGCTCGGAGCCTGAGGAGGAGCACAAAACGGAAAATCATCAACATGAGACACAAAAACTACAAAAACTACAGCAACCAGGAAAACTACAAAAACTACAGCAACCAGGAAAGCTACAGCAATCTTTCATTAGCTCATATCTAAGAGCCGGCGGCGGCGGCCATGATGTCGCTCAGTGAGTCAGACTCCTTAATCTCCCAACTGGACAAATATTTACACAAAGAGACAAAACCACCGAAATCAGCCAAGACCAGAGGATCCACGGCCTTATACAGCAACGGACAGAGAGAGAGGGGCGAGCAAGAGAGAGAGAGAGCGATAGACAAAGAGAGAGAGGGAGACGGGGGACGGAGGGAGAGAGGAAAAGCTTCCTGATCATCATGCTGCCTGAATTCTGACCAACTTTTGGGTTTTTGGAATAAAACGGGTCATCAGGGTTTAGATTATCCATCAGAATCAGCTTCCATCTCTGGGCTGAACTCGGCCATCCAGAACCAGAACCAGAACCTGTATCTGACCATGGCATGATGTCAGTATCGGATCTGATGTGAAGCTAAAGCCAGCAGCTGCTAACCTTAGATAAATTATGGAGCTACATTATGGCTAAGAAGTTTATTTTAAAAAATAAATAAAAGTGAAAAAAATTGTTTCAATACTTTGAAAAAACATCTGAATCTGAACAAAACTCAAAAAATGAAAAAGATTTGTAACTAAATAATCTTTTTTTGTTGCAAAAAGTCATTTTGAAACTGAAAAAAAACTGAAAAACTGAAAAAAGTGCAAAAAATTGGAAGTCAAATAAATTTGAAACTGAAAAAATTTTTAAAAAATATTTTCAAGACAAAATTTTTTTCTCAGTGTCGTATAATTTTTTTTAACATTTCTTTTTTAAACAAACATTGTCCTCAATGTAGCTCCATAGATTTCACACATCAGTAGATCTAGGTGTTATATCTGGGCGGAGCCTGTTACAGAGGCTGTGATTGGTTGAGCAATATTGTCATCTTCGAAGAAAGAGATGCTTGTTTTGGTCCAACATTGGGAGTGGTGGAACCGTCATACGGTTACCGCAGCAACCGGGACGCAAACAGGAAGTTGCCTTACATTTTTGTAGCTGCTCTTTGCATTTCACCAACATTTACAGCCAAATCATCTGAAGAGTCCCCAGCAGCCACTTGATTATCTGTAAATTCTCTGGAAGTTTCTAACATGTTTGGTGTGTCGCAGGCAGCAGAGCAGCCGCCTGCGTCGGCCCGCAGCATGACCTGCCTCTGCAGGGAGCCGCAGCATAAACAGACAGAAGTCAGGGGGTAAATTAAAGTCTGACCCAACGGCCGAGAATACCCGGCGAACGCCCAGATGAAACCGCCGGCCTTCGTCCCTTCAGTCCTGGAAAGAGAGCCGCTGTGCCTGCAGGACGCAGCGGGCTGCTGTTAGCGGCGCTAAATGCAGCCTGCGGCGCGCTGCCACAGGCATCTCACACACACACACACACACACACACACACACAGCCTGTTGTGTGTTTATGCAGCAGGACCAGCCGGGTGCTTCAACGTGCGTTTCCTCTTTGTGTAATTGCAGCCAGATGGCCGGAGGAAGCGTCAGCGCGTTGGAGCCGACAGCATAAAAACTTTGTTTGGTCCACAATTGGAGGAAAACACAGGAAGTTTTAGTTCACGTCTTCAGAGTTGAATCATTAAGAATATTCTAGTTTAAACATCTGAAAGTTTAGGTTTCAGTCAGTCGATGAAAACGACTTGAATCAGAAAAACTAAAAACTGGAGGCTTGACTCGGACCTGAGCCCTGAGACTCCGGTCTCTCAGCGAAAGGAAGCTGGTCTGTGAAGGGATGATATTGATTATTAGTAATGTTGGGGGATTATTATGGGATGCTATCGATCATAGCAACCTGTTCATGCTAGCTTTAGCTCCATAGTTACGACCAACTGAACGGCGTGTTCAATGACTCATTGCAGAGCCAACTTTTATCGGGTTCAAACGATGAAGAGTTCAAAGCTGGAAACGCCTCGTTTTATAGAATGAAGCCAAATGAGAATAAAACGTTGCACTAGCGTTAAAACACTGCCTTACCATTAAAACGCTGCATTAGTGCTAAACCGCTGCGTTAGCGCTAAAACACTGCCTTACCATTAAAACGCTGCATTAGTGCTAAACCGCTGCGTTAGCGCTAAAACACTGCCTTACCATTAAAACACTGCGTTAGTGTTAAACCGCTATGTTAGTGCTAAACCACTGCGTTAGCGCTAAAACACTGCCTTACCGTTAAAACGCTGTGTTAGTGCTAAAACGCTGCGCTAGCGCTAATACTTTGCATTAGCGCTACAGTTACTTCCTGTCCTCAACAGAAACATCACTGATTACAAAGACATAAATATTTCAGTGACTTGATTCAGAAATGAGTTTTCTGTGCAGTCTCAAGATTCTGTTTAAATTATTCGAATGACAAAGGAAAAGACGACTTAAACAAAAAACATTTGATTTAAACAAGTTTAAGGTTCCACAGGTTAAATTTAAGCAAAAATAGGTTTCTGCATGAAATCTTGCAACTTAAATTATCTGGCGTTAGCCTGGCGCTTTTTAAATAAAACATTTTTTAAATAATTACTGTATTCAAAATATAATTTTACAAAAAATTAAGCAGACTAAAATTGATTTTGATCATTTTGACTTGATTAATTATCACTAATACTAGAAATTCTGATTCTCTGCAGAATAAAGTTATAATAAAGACATAATTTTATTTATTTTAAATAGATTCTCCACTGATTTGCTTCATTATAATGACAGATGATGTGGAAACTGTTCAGATCCGAGGGCGCCATCTTCTGTTTGCACCTGCTGGCAGTCCAGCAGGTGCTGGCAGTCCAGTTCAGTCCAGACCGGACTGAACTGGAACGGATCTAGTCCGTTCCGGTCCAGTCCGGAACGAATCCAGTCCGTTCCGGACTGGACTCGTCTGGTCCAGTTCGGTCTGATCCAGTCCAGTCTGGTCCGATCCAGTTGGTCGTATTTATCCAAACCCCTGAGTCGACTGATTTTCACTTTAAAACTGATTTTAGTTTCTGGTTAAAACAAGTTAAAACAAGTTGCTCTATATCTGGTTCTGAAGCCGATTTTAAATCAGAAAATTGTGAAAAATGTGATTTTTACTGCAGCAGAGCAGAAATCAGAAGCACAGCCCCTAATATGTGGCTGCTCCTTCAACGGCCCGTCCGGTTCTCTGGAGTCGCACCGCGGCCGTAAGCCGAGTCAGCTGAGCGTCAGCTTCTCATGTCAGACACTAAAAATAACGACTCAGCCAAGAAAACTTGGGTTTTTATCTCCTCTGATGGAAACGGCTGAGAACAGAAACATCTCTGTCTGGCTGACCCGGTTCTGCTCCGAGTTTCCAGAACTGAACTGGGAGATTCAAACCGCCAGACCGGACCAAAACGTTCAGATAAACTCTGATAGACAATAAAAGCTTCTGAGGAGGAAACCAACTTCACTTCCTGCTGGAAGGATTCTTGAGCTGCTGTGATGCAGGTAACACTTTTTCCTTCCACTGAACTTTCCATGTGCATTCCTAGAAATGGCGTTCCCCACAACATTAAGCTGAATTTATTATTCGCATTGCAGAGATAAATAAACTTTTTATGATGTTTATAGTTCTGAGTAAACAATGTTTGGATAATTATTCCCTCTGGTTTGTTTTACTTTCACACATTTCTTATTATATGACATTTTATTTTGATAATTGGTTTAAAAGGCTGAAAAACGGTGGCCATCTTGAAAAATGGCAGTCATCCTGAAATGCTAATGGGAAATATGAGAAACATATGACCTGAATGTTTATGTTTGTGTTCATACTAAACAGATTTTTACAGTAATAATCTGCTTAATGAGCCAAGCGCACCGCCTCCATATTGCGCCCCAACCCAGCACAGTCCATCTTTTAAACCCCTTTCATGTCAAATCCTATTTTTTTGGCCACTTAATGAACTAAAATGTGTTTAAAGTGACAGCATCCTGTAACCATGGCAACAAATCTGTTGGGCGGGTCTCCAGATATTTAAAACTGCAGGAAGAAAAAGAAACTCCATAACCAGTCTGGTGCTGGAGGTAAACAGGAAACCAGAGAGGCAGGCTGCGCCCTCTGCTGGAGAGATGAAGGAACTGCATGTTTGCTTCAGAGGCAGCGCGGGACACAAAGCGTTAAAAAACCAAACAGGTTGTAAATGTTTCCAAAATTAAGCAACAGAAAAGCTTCACTGATTTTAAACTAGATTCACTTTAATTCTCTGATTAAAGTGTTTGGTTCAAACACTGCAGGGAAAAACTCAACAGACTCAACTTCCCAGAATTCCCTGTTCTTCTATTTAGAAACGAAGTTCAGCAGGGAGATACAGCAAAAGGTACTACAGCTGGAAAGAGAGAGGGAAAGGACAAGAAAAGAAGGGATGAAAGAAGGATAGAGGGAAGAGAAGAAGCAAGGAAACAAGGAAGGGAGAAAACAAGAAAAGGAGAGGTCAGAAAAAAGAGGAGGGAAGGAAAGAACAAAGGACAAAAGGAAAAGAAAGGACGACAGGTAGGAAGGAAGTGTAAAGAGAAAGAAAGGAAAAAGAAAGGCAGCAAGGAAGGAAGAAAGGAAGAACAGAATGAGACAAAGTAAGTAGAGAACAGAAGACAAGAAAAGGGACCGAAGGAAGAGAGGAAACAAACAAGGAAGGATGAAAAGAGAGGAAAGGACAGGAAAAAGAAAAATAAAGAAAGAAGGAAAGAAAGAAAGAAAGAGAAAGAAAGAAAGAAAGAAAGAAAGAAAGAAGGAAAGAAGACCTCTGTTGCGATGGGGAATAAATCTGGAAGAACAGATGTTTTCCTTCCCTCTTTTCTTTTCCAGAAATCTCTGACTTTCTAAACTTTCCTCTGTTTTCCAGGCAGTAGAAATGATTCTCATCTCTTTAAACTTTTGGGTTAATTTAATCAGAACCAGAACATCTGACTGCAGATCCTAAACGGACCTGTTCTCTGTTCCGGTTCTGGTTTTGGTTCTGGTTCTAGCTGCAGAAGGAATTCTGTTGTTGCATTTTTGGCAAGAAATTTTTGATTATCTGATTTAAAAGAATGAAATTATTAGTTAACTTGCATATTTGAATGCATTTCTAATATTGTATAAAATAAGTTGAAGAGGTTAAATGATTATTCTGATTAGTCATCAGAATAATTAATTAGTAAAATAATCGTTAGCTCCAGCCTGAAAGTTGAGTAAACATCTCTAGTTATTACTCTGTTATTACAGTATGTTCTGTAACTATATATTTATTCATTTAAAGTAATGATTTGATTCTAAGTTTAATAATGGAAGTAAATGCACAGAATTTACTATTTCTACAAAAATACATTTTACTATTCATTTCCATTTCTTAGCTGCCTAGTGTCGCAAAAAAGCTGCATACCTAAACTTAGAGATAACTTATCATTTTGGTGACATGTTTACTATTCTGACATATCAGATGTAGAAGTATTAATAAATATATCTATTGTTAATGTTCTACTTCCTTGAACCAGCTGTACTTCACATTCTGACCACCAGATGGCGGCAGAGCGCTTCTGTTAGTATCCTCAGTGTGAGAAGGAAAAGTATCAACCAACATCTGTGGTATTTATGAACCACCATTGTGGCATTCTCTTCATGTAATGAATGTAATGAAGTGTAAAAGCCCAAATCCAGGAAGAAGATTCCAGAACCAGAACCAGATTATTCTTTCCTGGTCTCGTCTTGAGCGTCAGAGTGCAACACTGACACCACATCATTCCTGCTGGTCTTCGTTTTAGCGCCACCCTTCAACACGACGGCCCAGATTCTCTTCTGAAGATTCATTTGTAATCTCCCCGTCTTTAAAGCAGGACTGCTGGCTTGTGGTTGGTTTTAAAGTCATTCTAAATGTCAGGTTTTATTTTTTTCCAGGATGGTAGGAATTCCCACCATGGCTGCTGCGAATACTGCTGGGATCAGGATGACCTGGAAAACGCTGCGGATAAATAACTTTTGTGGCTAACGCAAGAAAAAAACTGAGAACATATTTAATTTCTTTTATGATCAGCTGAATCTGAATCTTCTGATATTAAAGTTATTTTGTGTCCAGATGTAGCTCATCCAAATCCCTGGAATTTTGAGGATTTAGAGGAGAAAAGAATCGCATTCCCTGCCAATATTTTCCCTTCAGGAAGGTAAAATATGGCGGCTGTAGTCAGACGGCACCTGAACGCATCACTAAATCATCTCTGCTCCGGCAGCGAGAGCAGGAATCTGCCAAACAAGGAGCGGTGGGAACGCCGTGGAGACGCAGCGCGTCATCCAGCTCCTGTTGCATGCTGGGAAGTGACAGATACTGTAAAAGCACCAGGAATGTCTGACTCATCTACATTACGCAGAAAAACACCAAACTGAGAAATTCCCAGCTGTTCTCATCATCCAGACTACATGTAACACGTCCAGGTTCTGTTCGACCCGTCCAGGTTCTGTTTGACCCGTCCTGGTCCTGGTTCTGGAAGTTTCTGGTTGGTTTAAGGACTAACCTGCTCGGTTAGCCGCAGAGTTTTGGTTGGTTTAACTGGGTCTTTGTAAGATGCATCGGACATCCGGTTGGTTTTCTGGTTAAATCTGGGGACCACAGCTGGCCCAGCCAGTGTAACATGGCTGCTAGTGAAGAGCAACCAAGTCCAGCAGAGATTGAAGAACTAAAGGTGTCTGGTTAGGATTAGTCAAACTGGCAACAGGTCAGGTCTTCCATTATTCAGGAATCTGTTTTACGGGTAATTTAGGAAATAAAACATGCAGGTCAGGTTCAGACATTAAATATGAAAGGTTAGGATCAGGCAACAATTTCCTGGTAACTAATTTGTCAATGCCCTCCTGGTTAGGATTTACACAAAACAAGTGACAATAAATGCAGAAACACATTAATGATGAAGCAGCTGCTTATGTTTTGGCATAAAGAAAAACTTGTTTGGAGTTAGAAATGCTTCCTGGTGAGACAACGGTTTCACGGTTGGGTTTAGACCACAGAGGCAGTTGTTAAGTTTTGGCCCAGAAAGCGCTTGGGTCCGGTTTAGTCATCACTAAACAGCGTCATTAGCGTTAGGCAGCAGATTTATGGGAAGATTTAGGGATGAGAACTTAATCTTTGTTGGGTTTCAGCACTAAAACACAAGTCTAAGGTCAAGCAACGACTTTCAGTTTGGATGAAAATGACCGGGCTTGGATTGGTCCGTAGTCTCTGTTTGGGGTTTGTAAAACTATTTAACTGTGATGAAACACCAGTTTCCTACAAACGTTCCTGTTCTGGTTTGGTGTGTAAATGACTTGAGGGTTGCCCATCAGTTTTATCAAGTTTAGGGACAAAACGTTATGATTAGTCAGCAGATTCCTGGCAGAGCGGTTTATGGTTCCCGTTTCCTTCAGTATCCATGATGAACAGAGAATATTGCCGGTTTGGTTGTGGGAGAGTGAGCTCAGAAAGGTAGAAGTGAATTTCACCCCCGCCTCCCTGTGCACATCTCAACCAGATGTCTTCATGCAGAAAACATCTCGAGCAAAAAGCATCTGTGAGGATAACAACATGTTCCTGATTAATTATGGCAGCTTTTATTGAAAGAAAACCCAGACGTTTTTTCTGTAAGGGCAGTAAAGTGCAGGGGATATTTGCTTTGGTTTGTCAGGCACCCAAAACCACTTAAACACACAACATGTGAGGAATCCCATCCAAGCCCAACACGGCTTCTTAAAGCCATACCAAAAAAGGCAACGCAGCCCGAGTCCTCCTCACTGCCTCCTCTCCTACTGACGCCGCGTTACACTCAGGCTGAATTCATGCTTTAGCAACACAAAACATCAACAAAATGAGGAACAGTCAAAGTTCAGACTCACCAGCTCGTAGTTTGTAGCTGGAACACAAGAAGACGACACCTGGAAACAAACAGAAAGCCCATTGGTCAGATCCTCCTCTGCGATCAGACCAATGAGAAACAAGCAGAGGGTTCAAAATGTCTGCCGTTCATCAAACATCTCATTTCAGGTCAGAATCACTAAACTTACTTCTATTTGGTAAAGCAGCAACATTTTAATCTGACTTTCTTCAGATTCAGAAGTTCACTTACATTTGGTCAGAATCAGGCTGCATGACTTCAAAACTTTTAGCTTCTGATTGATCAAAAAAAACTTTAACTGATGTTTGGGTTGAACTGAAAGTCTTTTACTGCTTCAGGTTCTGGTTCGACCCAATGGGAAAGTCAAAGGAAATCAGACGAACCAGCTGCTCCAGTCCGGTCCGGTCCAGTCCAGTCCGGTCCACTCCAGTCGGGTCTGGTCCAGTCTTGTCCTCTGGTCAGGTACAGACATGATGGGAACGTTTGACCATCGTACCGCTCGGGAACGAGACGGTTCTGGTCCAAAATGTCCAAATCGTTTCCAGAACTAAAGACCAAGACCCTGTGAAGATGCTGGTCAATAATTAATCGAGCAAAATGCCTGATGACTAGGATCAGTTGGAACGGTTGGGTGATTGAATTGACGTGACTAAGTGTCTTTAGAGGACATTTGTTATTGATTGGTTCTGTATAAGTAAACTGGACTGAATCGGAGCGAGTCCAGCAGAAACATGAGCTGAAAGGCCGCTCAGCGAGGAAGAAGCCGTTACTGATAGAAACATCCAGACTGGACAACTGGACCTAGACCTTTGTTTTTAGAGACGTCCTGGTCTGATGGTTGATGTAACGACCATCGTTACAATCAGAGGAAGGAACTATCCTCACTGTGACGTATGGTGGCGGCAGCATCATGCTGTGGGGATGTTTTCCTGGTGCACTTCATAAACTTGACAGCATCATGATGAAATAATGGGAAGTAAAATCTTGGGCACAGATGGACAAAAGCCCAAACTCTGACCCAGACAGGTGACAGTCGTCACAAAGCCTCGGTCTCCGTCCGGTGGAGAGGCTGTGAGGAACATTAACCCAGTTCCAGCGGTTCTGTCAGGAGGAATGGACCAGAACTCCAGCAAACTGGGAGAATCTTCTGGTAAAGGTTTGACCCAATCATCCAATCATTTCTGATAATCAAATAAAGTTAAAAAACAAATCTTAAAAAATGAAAATAGGATTAATTCTGGTGATTCTAGCAAACTAAAAACAAGAGAAATTTGTTCTGATTTCACTTCAGATTGAGGGAACAAAGGTGGCTGTGTCTTTATGTTAAGTGTATGTAAACTTCTGGTCAGTAACAGTCAACATCACTGATAACAAATGAATACAGATAAAAATGTTTGTCTTATACTTTGGCGCCAAAATGCGTTGATGTGTCTTTAAATGTCTGGCGCCCTCCGGTGGTCAAAAAGCAGCTTTGATGTTTTCATTTTCTGTCAGTTTTTCTCTTCCTGTTTATTTTCTTTCTTCCGGTTTTCCATCTCCTTCGTGTTTTTTCTAACAGACCTACATGATACTGAGCCAGAAGGCCTCATGATGGCCCAGTTGATCCGATTAGCACCCGGCTGCGGTCCAGGTCGTCCCATGAGCTCAGCGCCGCCATAAACAGGAAGAACTCAACGATAATGGCTTTTAACCGGGACTGAAATGATAGAAAAAGATGGGATCCATCCTGATGAGGATCCATGCAAACAGGATGTTTCCTTCCCATCAAACACTGGAAGAAAAAAATCCTGCAAACTTCATTTCCAGCAGTTGGAGGTTTTATCAGCGGCGGCTGAGAGGAGTCGACGGTTTGATGCTCCTTTAAAACCGTTTTTATGACTCCAGCAGGACGGACCTGCAGCTTTCCCCAGGCCTGCTCTCATCTCCTCTATCCGACACTAATCACGTCGTTGCATGAACGCACGGCTGCAGAAAGCGACGCATCTGCTTAGTGCTGCTGCGGCGCATTCCTGCTGAGATGGGATGAAGTCTGAAAACCGTCCAGCAGACAGAGAGGTGTCCACCAGGTGCTAAGACTAAAGCACAAATCATACACATTAGTTCTGCTATAAACATTAGCTAATGCTAAAGGACTAGCCCAATACGGTGTATAGCAGAAGCTTATGCTAAAGTGCTAATGTCAACCATGTTATCCTTCTTGGTGATTCACTGTTTCCTTCCACTCAACTTTCTGAATACTCATGTTTTCTGAGGCACTGAGGTTTTCATCATCAAGTAAATTACAGTGAACTTTTAAGCCAAATAAAAGTTTTACTGATTTATTGAAGATATAAGTTCAAGCAGCTTCACCTTTAGCTAAACGTAGATGCAGCTTGGACGACATGAGAAAAAAAAGTTTTATCTGATGTTTGTCACCAAACTTCAAACATTGAAAGCATCACTAATAAAACCCCCTGAAATAACCGTCCAGCAGCACATCTGTCCAACGTTAAACGGTGATCCAAAGGAAACCTTTAAGAGTTGATCAGTGTTATGGATCAGCAGCGCTCAAAGGAAACCAGGTGGAAACGGGCAGCAGGTGAAGCTATAGCAGCAGGAAAACCACCACACAGAAACACGTGAGTCACTTCTGTGTGTCTTCATGGCTGCTCCTCCGTCTGGATTACAGGAATACTCTCTCTAAACAGGAAATGACCCTAATCACATTCTGTTTCTGCTGGAGGAGCCGCTGCGCTTCGGTTTGAGACGAGGAAACATCGTCTCCTTCCATCATGAGCTCTGATCAGCAGATGATGGCATGCATGTGGAATGGACGCAGTATTTACGTCCATCTTAAAGTTATTCCTGAATAAGTCGGCTCTTATCGCAGCGGACTCAGCAGGTCTGCTCTGTGTTTCCATGTTTGCACGGCGCGCCGCTGACAGCCCATCCACCTGCAGAAAGCAAACCATCACAGGCCGAGATACCGACAAAATATTTACAGTATCTGCTTACACGCCTGCAAGACAACAGGATCCAGGCTGAGGTGACGGGACAAAAAGCAGAGACAACAGAACTAGGAGTTGTTTTGACAAACTAAACGTCTCCCTGAAGCAGAGAAATCTAAGAAATCCACATGAAACAAAGAGAAGAAACTGGAGCAGAACCAGGAAAACCAAGCAGCAGCTGGGACTGAAGCAACGCTTAAGGAAAACATGAAGGTTACTGGAACTGTAAATAGTTTGTATTTATGTCAACATTCAGCCAATCACTCATCACTAACAGTTCTTTGTTCCTGTCATCAAACATTTCAGCTTTTCTGAGTTTTCTATAACAGAATCCACGATGGCAAACAGGGGGTTGAACACAACCAGCCTGAGTCCAAGACCCAACTGCAACCAACTGACCCAAAACACAGAAAAAAAACCAAATCTACACAAACGACGCCACAAAGCCCAGAAAATTTCTGAAAAACTTGCAATAAACAGCACAAATGCAACAGAAAAATTCTGCAACTAAACTCATTCCAGAGAATGAAAGTGCTCCAGACCACCAGGGGGAGTAAACTGTCAAAATTACTTCAAAGTTTTCCATCAATGTTTAGAAAAATGCCAGAAAATATTTGGTTAATTCAACCCCCTGATTGGTTCACTGACTTAAAACTTAATGAATGTTTATTATTAGTGTATTATAAGGATGTTTTTGCCTAAATTAATGAAAGAAAATACAAACTAAGCACAACAACAATTTACTATGTATTTTTGCAAAAAAAAAAAAAAAAAGTAAAATTTTAAATCAATAATACATTTATTCAATATTTACTAAATTATTTCGGAGGTTTAACTCTCTTAAAATGTAAATGTTGTTCCTGTTTTTTATGTAGAGAAGCATTTTGGTATCTTGGACCATTTAACCAGGATCAAACCCAGAGCGGCTGAACCGCGACCAAACCGGAGGAAACCAAAGTGTGAAAAAGACTCCAGAATAAAACCTTCAGCTAATCTAATCTGAGAAATCTGTTGGTAGACACAGTCAATCAGATTTAAATTGAAGCATGTGAGTCACCCATGACCAACTCATGATTCATGGCAGCAGCATGGCTCTGAGGACGACCCCTCAGCAGCTTCAGAGGTAAACGTCTGATCTTCAAGTTATTGGAAAATAGATTTAATGAGGAAAAGAAGTTATGAGATTCTGTGATGATCAGACCAAGGTTTCACTGGCTCGCTGCTCATGGAGCGTTTTCAACGTCTTGGAAGCTATCGGCTTAAAAATTGACAATTTTTTTCTGGTTTCTGCTTGAAAATGTCTGATGTTTTGCAGAATAACAGGAAAGACGTCCTAAAATGTTTCGTTTTCAGTAGTAAAACTTCCTTTAGCTACAGCTATAGACTGTACTTAGGCTACAGTCATTTAGACAGAGTTAGCATGTTAGCTTCATGCTCCAAATGCTGATAAGGTTGCGTTTCTATACAACCAGGAGTAAATAAAGAAAATATTTACAGCTAGACAATACTACTTCCAATTTTACATTTAACATAAGTAAAACTTCCATTAGCTATAAAACTGTTTAGACTCCAGTCAATCAGAAAGCGTTAGCATGTTAGCTTTATGCTCCAAGTACCAGCAAACGGACGCCATTTTAGGCTCCTCATTTATTACTCCCATTAAATATGTTGGGGTTTATTAATATACATTACAGCCATGAAGCCAAAGAAAGTAAATTACAGAGAATGTGTCCAGATGAAACCACACAGGGCCTTTGTCCCGGCGCTGTGGTGCGTTGGGAGGAGGAACGCACGCTGATGCTTATCGGCTGTATTCAAATGAGTGTAATATAATAAGGGATAATTGTGTTGCTCCATACCATACATACTTATGTTAACAGTGTTAAACAAGGCCCCATTTCCTGTAGACAAACGTCCGTGTCAGCCGTGTTCAGCCTCACATGAAGCAAGCTTCCTGTTAGCCGCTAACACACTCCAGATACAGCCGGCTAATGGGATTTATGTCATTCTGCAGGTCTAAATACGTATAAAGCCCTCTGCTCATGATGTGCTTTGTTCCAGAAACCTGTAACACATCGATGATAAACTGACTCATTAGTTAGTTAATGCCGCAGAGCTTTGCTGTGAGCAGAGAAACGGTTAGCGTGCAGGTTAGCTGGTTTCACTGAGGACAGGAGAGCGATGCCAGGAGGCTAAAAAATCCTTCCTGGATCTGAACTCTGGCAGCACAAACACATCGCTGCCCTGAGAGCTTTCATGTTTATCCAGATCTTTGCATCTGGCAAGGCCCAGCTCAAGTATTCGGTGTGTAAATTCTATTTGTGAAGTGTAACTGGTACCAGAGGCTCCTCTGGGCCCGTCACGGCTGACTGTACCAGCGCCAATTCTTATATCATCAGAACCCGACGCAGTGCTGAAAGTAAGTGTCTGTGTGACCAGGCCATCTCTGGCAATCACTGCTTTAGGAGTCTTAAGGCTTCTACATGTAATCTCAGTTGTCCAGATCGCGTTTCGCCATCCGTCAGTTCCTGCCTCTTTAAACGGCGCTTTTCCTCCAGAGCAGATCGGTCTGTGGGAAACTTATGGCTTCTCTGCGTCCCTGAAGGGAAACTTTTGGAAAGCCTCATATTTATTGAGCGTAATGGAGCAGAGGGCATGAAAGCGACGGAGTCCAAACACTGTTCCCCGTGTCTGAGGGAGTGATTTACGTCCCTACACGAGGAGCTCTTGTGCGTGTTTGCATTTGTTTCTCTTTTATCTTCGTTTCGGCCATGATGGCCGCTGCCTTACTGGGATGTGTTTACAGCACCAGTCAGCTCCAGTTTGTTTCCAGAGATCTGCATTGATTCGGTAAAAGCCATTAAAGCAGAAAGACTGAAATAAATAAACCATCAAGACACTTCCAGGAATGTTCTGGGTAAATTTATGAGAAGAGATGCTTTTTTATAATAATCCCAGTTTTTTTAAGTATATTTTTCTACTTGAAGCCCTTAAACATCTGATTGGTCCAAACGTTCCCAACAGAACCTGCAGGTTTACAGTTTGGAGCAAAGATTAAAAAAAATGGTGATCAACTTTTCGTTCATTTCAGCCATCCTTAAATCCAAGCTGTTTGGTATTTTTATTCATTTAATTCATTAAATGGGTCTAAACTGCGTTTTTGTGGCATCTTGGTTCTGGAAACCGGAGCCGGACTCAGCAGTCCTGAACCGACAGACAGCCGGTTCTACTGTTCTTTGGGTCCACACCTGTAGTGAAGGTCCTGTCCTGCTTCAGCAGTCATTTTACAGCCGAGAGTCAGACTACCGGCAGCTGATTCATTCGTTAAGAACAGCAGGTTTAACCGAGAGGTGCGGCGAATCAGGGGTCAGGAGGTCACATATGGCGTCCTCCAGCTGTACCTGAAGGTTTGTGATTATTACTGAAGTCACTGCAATGACGCATTGGAACTGTCCTTTAACTGGCCAACAACTGGTTCCTGTGTCCTCTGGTCGGTGGTTGGACAGAACCTCACACAGGTCACAGTTCATGCACCAGTTACCCAACATGGGTCACTGGTTTTTACTAGCTGGTTAAAATTACAACGTTCGCCAGGTGAAAACGTGCAGCAGACACATGAATGATGCAAACAAAACAACTAATGCAAATGAAAATGCTTCGACTTCAGGAGATTGAAGACAAAATGCTGCAAATAGCAAAAACATCAGCGAGTGTAAAACCCCTCCCACCCACCAGGGGGAGACTAGAGTCTGTAATATTCAGGAATACGCCGATAAATCAGCACAAATTTCAATATCTGGGCTGATATGTGATCAGCATCAATAGATAATATGTCTGACACAATATTGAATAATTTCAGTGAACTCCAATCCAGAACCGCAAAGCATTCTGGGGGATGTAAGCAGAGGAAAGGCTTCATTCACGCTTTGGGTGCCTAGCAACAGCCTGTGGTAAACATTTTCAGGTTTACCACTGCGCCTCATAACAGATTAATATAAAAACACGGCCTGAGAGGAAACGGAGAAAACAGGAAACGCATCATCAGTTTGCCAACATTTCAGATATTTAAAACTAATCAATAAAACTAATCAATAATAATCAATGAACAGCTTTGCAGCCATATTGATCAGTCCTTGTCCAGATTTCTTCTGGACATCCTGTCTTTACTGGGAGTCTGGTCTCGTTTGATTTGGTGGTCGACTCCCCCTGGTGGTCTGGAGGATTTCTGTTTTATACTTCCAGTTCTTGGTGCATTCTTTGTTTAATTTGTTTTTGTCTTTTATAGTTTGAATGATTCATGTGTTTCACATCATGTTTACACCAGTGAATCACCATAGAAGATAAACGATCATAAGGAAAAAAAAGTAAATTTAAACCTAGATAGTTGTGAGGCTGCAGCACCGACTCTGCAGCATTTAGATCCATTTTTGGCTCGTTGGTCTCGTTCTTATGGATGCATCTTCACTGAACCTCAGGTTAATTAAACAGACAGACTCCCTGTTTTCCTGATGCATGAGGAGTTTCCTCCTGACCTCTGGTACCAGATGTTCTGATTCAATCTTTCTCTCCAATTAATCAGCGCTGCGCTGCGCTTCCAGAACAAACATCACTGCCAAAAATATTAATAATCCATCGTGGAGAGCAGGACCACAGCTGCTGTTTGCAGGTCCGGACAGGCTGGAGGAGCATTATGGTCTGATTTCAAACATCTGATGAAGAGAAAACATCGGCATCCAGGCTGTGTAACAATGCAGAACTTTCAGCTCGGCTTCCCGTCTTCCTGCCGGCGAACCCAATCAATCAGCCATAAAAACCCAAACAATATGGCGGCTAAAAGCACGGAAACCAGACTGCTTTCCCCGACGCTCCAGTCCTGATAAGAGAAGAAAGAAAACAGGTTCTGTTCTCCAGCCGGAGCCGCTGGCCGCATGCTTCACATAGCATTCACATGGAGGAGAAACGGACCAGTCCAAGTATCAATCTGCCAGGATATTCAACAACCTGAAGGAAGGAGACGGATAATCGCCTCACTAATTCCCACAGGGGGCGCTAGAGGTTCTGCTGTTTGTCATTATGACTGATGGAGTCACAAGAAATCCCATCATCATCAATTGTTAATTTATAAACTGATAATAATGACATTTAACTGTTTGATTGATTAATATTCAACAAGGGAATACATGAAACCTTTATCTTCTCACCTACAAACTGCGAATATAAAATTAAAAATTACACTCAAATCCTGAATGATTCACTGATTAATCCAGCAAATGCAAGTTTTAACAATTTTTCTAATTCCTGCAATATTTGCATTGAATTTCCACAAATAAAAACACTAATGGTTGATTCACACCACATCTGTTCAGCTCAATCCAACTCCAGTCCGTTTGCCTAGAAAGTCTGGTCCGGTTGGTTTGTGTGAATGCTAATTGACCTCTGACCTCTGGTCCTCCAAACCTCGGTCTGGTTCAGTTGAAGTGAACTCTGGTTTGGTTTGAATGTGAACGCCAAGCGGACCAGTGACCGCTCCAAAAGCAGGGAATTCTGGGTAAATAGATCCAAAACAAACGAGCTAGCCCAGCTTTTGTGGGACAAATGGCTAAATGTTTTAATGTTTTAATGTTTGAAACGTCCCAAACTGCCTGTACTGTTGAATTGTTAGTGTTACTATTGTCTTTGTTCTTTCTTTGTTCAATAAGCGTATCAGTAAATATTAAGTTTGAAAATATGCAGCCTAGTGACACAGATCACACTTTTTTATGTGACTGGTGTCCTAAAGAAGCAATTTGGAAAGCTGGATTTGTGTTTGTGGAGCCATAAAGTTACCTAAAAAATGAATTATAAACAGTTATTTTTGTTGTTATCACAACAGTAGCAATAAATGGTGAAACACTTTGGGTCTGTCTGGTCCATACAGTGCTGGGACAGCAGCTTCCTGCTGAGTAGCTGCTGCAGCGTGTCGCCATAAACACAAAGCTTCGCTCTGTTGACTGGATGCTATTAATTACACTAAAAGCTGGAGCTCTGGCACCGCTGCAGCTTATTTATGTGAGCAAAGACCTGCAGGTTGCCAACATGGAGCCCAGAGGACGGTAGGTGGATCGGACCTCAGCGCGCACAGTACAGAACCAACGCACAAAAATGATAATTAGCTAATTAAAGACATGCATTTAAACCTAATTACTCATTAACAGAAGCTGCTCAGCCAATGAGACGATGGTGGCTGAAAAACAAAAAGCTTAGCTTAACAGACAGTGATGCAAGCAGTTAATCTGTGTCTGCAAGGACTGAAACACACACACACACACACACACACGCACATCTAGCGCAGAAGCATTACATCAGCAGAGGAGCATGAAACTCCACGCTGGTGTGTTTTTTTTGGTTTTGAAACGGTCCATGAACCGCTGCTTTATCCCAAATCCCAGACAGGCGGTCAATCCACTCACACCTTCCTAAACGGCCCCGCTCCTCGTCTTCCTCCGCCTGATGAAGAGTCCACACGCTGAAGGCCCGTTCCCACACACACACCGAGCCACTTTTTTCAGAAGGTTACCCCCCCAAACACATGCAGGGGGTGGAGAGGATTCTGGTTTTATTTGAACATTAACTTACAGCAGGATGGCCTCCAACCAAAATAAGAACTTTAGTTTGATCCCAGTTGCCAATTTACTTTCTGATGTTTATTTCATAAAATAAAGTTCATAATACTGATAGTTTCAATATGGCCGCTCCTTGTATCAACACTAGTAAGCTGTGGTGAAAGCATGTTTATTTTATAAAACACAGTGAGGGTGTGTCTAAGATCAATGTTACATAAATGGCTGCAGCTCACAGTGTTTGCTTATGGAAAGTGATGCTGAAAACATCGGTAGACATCAGGAACCACGGCGTTTTGGGCGCCGCCATTTTGGAAACCTGACGTCTCCCGACGGCTACGTTAGTTGAGCGCAACTTCAGAGGTAACTGGAACGCAGCATAGCTTAGTCAGGCTCCAGATGCTAGCTTTAGCACTGTTAACGGCTAATCGTTAGCATGATAAACTCTTTCGAAATGGAGGCTCCTTCGATGCTTCTGTCACTCAAACAAGACATTTTTAATCATTTGATTCCTTCAGCAGAAAACAAGTTTCTTACTTAATGAGATTAACTTAAGTTAGAAATACTGCAGCAGAAACAAAATCCGTTCTGCTCTGATTCAAGGAGAAGCTGGATGCTGGTTCGTCCACCAGGTCAAGAAGTACGTCCAGTTGGACCAGTGCTGTTTTATCTGACAGAGACTGGATTGGGTTTACATACAGATAAATTAAAAAACACCATTATCAGCATACAGTTTGATTATCTTAGGCTTAAAATTATGAAATGATTTATTGTATCAGGTTATCCAAAATTCTTACTCGGAGTTTACGTTAGATGTCTTTGCATTCCCACCGGTCTGCTTAGTCCAGTTTAAAGCAAGGCATTCTGGGTAAAAACAACCAAAGCAAACGTGCTAGCTCGTGGCTGTTAGCCAGAAACAAAACAGAAATCCTACAGCCGCTAAAACCTGACGCCACTGCATTTTCCATTTCTGTTTCCATTTGGTGAGGAAGGAAGTTACTGGTGTCTTCAGAGGTTTTTGTGTCATCAGCGATGCGGTTGGAAATATATCGGTAAATATCGGCGCTAACAGAAATGTTAGCACCGATATTTGTTCCAGTTCTTAGACAGCTGCACTAAACCCCAGTTTGACCTTAAAGTCTTTGCTGTTGGTTTCCTTTCTCCGAATCACATGATAGATAATAATAATGTCACATGTATGAATTACAAGGAGGAGAGTCGGAAATGATGCAGAAATATATGAATGAAGCGTTTAGAAGTTGGTCTAACACAAAACAGCCGTTTTGTTTCATACTGTAGGAACAAAACCCATGAATCCATGAAGATGAATTAATCTGACTCAAAAACCCAAACGCTGCTCCGCTCTCACAGCTGTCTCTGAACAGCTGGCCTTGCAAATCTCTGCAGGAATCTGACTAACTTTTCCCTTCAGCAGGAATAAAAAGGAGGCAGCTGGAATCCTGGGCAGAGATTTCCCCAGCGCCGCCGGGTTTCTCACCGCGGGCGGTTCGTCCCGCCGAACCGGGAAAAGTCCTTCCAGTGGAGACCACACACGGAGAGAAACCAGCCCGGCTTTACACAGCAAACACACAGATTACAGTAACTCGGCGTGAAACTCCTGAAGGCTTCGCTCTCACATCCGAACCGGTCCTTCACACCAACACAGAGCCGCTCCGGCCGAGCAAACACGCAGAACTAGATGAGGACCGGACCGGAGCAAACGGCCCTCCTCACCTGGAACACGGCCGTGGCCATCCCGTCCGGATCGCTGCGTCTCTCCGTGTCTCACTGCTGCATCGCCTTCGCCTCCTCCCGCCTGCGCCGGACGGCTGAGTCCAGATCCACTGCGATACCGTGGCGCAGCGCGGAGCCGGAGCGTGTGTGTGTGTGTGTGTGTGTGTTTCAGGGAGGGAAGAGTGTGTGTGTGCCCCTCTCTCCGCCCTCCTCCAAGAAAATGAGCATAAAAATTCCTCAGGAGTCGTAATGTGCGAGAGGAGCAGAGAGCAGCCAGAGGAGAGAGAGGCGGCGCAGTGCAGCGCTGGGAGGCTTCCTCCGCCCTCTGGTTCCGACCGATCCACCTCCTTCCACAGCCGGACCAGAACAGAACCAGACCCAGAACCTCAAAACCCAGACCAAAACATTGGAATCAGACCCAGACCCCAAAACAGACCCGACCAAATACCCAAACTCAAACAGACCCGACCAAATACCCAAATTCAAACAGACCCAATCAAAAAGTACCCCCAAACCTAGACCTAGAAATCTAGATCCAAACCCAGACATGAAAAGAGAGAAAGAAATTTCATTTCCCTCGTAAGGAGAAGGGAAGCAGAGGAACAGAAACTTTTCTGACTCTGATGTTCTCATAAGCTCATTCCTCATTCTCTGCTTGTTATCAGCTTCTCAGGTTACAGGTTAAATATGAGTCGCCCTCCTGCAACACACACACACACACACACACACACACACACACCATAACTCTCACTTTCTGCACAGCTGCCACATGAGAGGAACTGGCATGAAAGAGGCTTTTGACTGGACTCAGTGCAGAGCTAAGCTAACGGTCTAGAGGACGAGACTCCGGTTTAATGAGGAAACACAGATGGAAGAAAATCATTAATATTTTCAGAAAAGTTCACAAGTTTCACTCATTTAACGTTTAATTTCATAAATCTGAAAGAAATCCAGACGTGTCGGCAGGTTTGGGATTTATAAAATTCTCAATCAGTTTATCGGGTAAGTAAATCTGAATTTTTATCATGCTAACTTTTTGCATAATGAAAATAAACAATATTGTTTATCGTAATGATAACGATAAACTGTATGATTATAATAACCGGTCCCTATGACCAGGACATGCTACTATGGCAACAGGTCACCTGGATGTTGAGCTGTTAGCATGTTGACTGTTCTTCAGTCAGAGGTTTTTTCAGGTTCACTGTAACACTGACTGCTGCTGCAGCCTGCAGAATAAACATCCACAACAACTCTGACGATAATTAGATTTTTTCTCTTTCGGATTAATAGATATTATTTTATATGAACTGTGGTGTGTTTATGAACTCTTCAGTACCTGTTGGACACTTTAATCATTTTTATTTAACGGTGGGTTACTTTCTTTTCCTCAAAAACTCACATAAAAAAGTAAAACTATGACTTCATATTATTGAAATTCGCTCCATTATAAGACATTTTTCAAAGGAAATCACATATTTGTGTTAAGGTTTGCTGCTGCTCTCTGCCTCGCCTTGGAAAGGTGAGCAGAACCGTAAAACTAACAGTTAAATGTGTATAATATCCTGCTAATTAGCCTGGCAGAAACCAAAACATGGAAACTGCTGAGAGTTTGGCTTTGAAGTGGGAAGTTTCTGGTGAAAAACGGCTAAACGTTGAGCATAAAGAGGCGGAGTAATTACAGCAATCAGAAGCGTTTCAGTGGATTCCTCTCCATCCTCCCATTCTGTGGGATTTCTGCAAACGAGCCGCGAGGCTGGAGAAAACCAGTGAAACCAGTGAAACCAGAACATCTGACAGGAATCTTTATAAAATGTAAAAGTTTAATCGGCTCAGAGCCTCCTCTGCTGCTTCCCAGCAGACAGACTCAGGAATGTTTGCTGCAAATTTGCTGCACATTAAAACTTATACGTCAACATGGAAAACATGGCCGCCGCTTTGATGCTGGCAGGAGGTAATTACATGGAAGGAGCACCTTTAACTGCAGTCTTGCTCCCAGATGTCGGGACATTTCATTCGCTATTAATGACAAGGAAGGAAGGCAGGAAGGAAGGAAGGGAGGGAGGGAGGGAGGGAGGGAGGAATCAAGGAAGGACGGAAGGAAGGATGGAAGGAAAGAAGGAAGGAAGAAAGCAAGGAAGGGAGGGAGGGAAGGAGGAATCAAGGAAGGACGGAAGGAAAGAAGGAAGGAAGAAAGCAAGGAAGGAAGGAAGGGAGGGAGGGAGGAATCAAGGAAGGACGGAAGGAAGGAAGAAAGCAAGGAAGGATGGAAGGAAAGAAGGAAGGAAGAAAGCAAGGAAGGATGGAAGGAAAGAAAGAAGGAAGAAAGCAAGGAAGGAAGGGAGGGAGGGAAGGAGGAATCAAGGAAGGATGGAAGGAAAGAAGGAAGAAAGCAAGGACGGAAGGAAGGAAGGAAGGAAGGAAGGAAGGAAGGAAAGTTTTATACCTGAACCATCAGAAAAAAGCAACGCTGGGATTATTTCTCCAGCTCCTGAGGAGTAACACAAACCTCTGACTGAACTAAAGTTTCTCTTTCACTGTTCAGGCCAGAATACCGGAGCTCCTCTTCCCTCCAGACCTGGAGCTTCGTGGCAGGCTGTGATCCGATCAGTCTCCAATCAATTTACCATTAGCTTCTGTGTGAATGAATCATTACTTATAAGTATTAAAATAATAAGACGGTCTTGTGTAGTCGGTGACGCAGCTCCTCCAGCAGGCGTCTCCTATGTGAAGACGAAGGCAGCAGATGTTGGTTGGTTGGAGTTTTGACTGAAATGGAGTCAAATGTTTCACTCCAAATGTTTTTAAGGAGAATACTTTGAAAAACGTAGAATCAAACTGAGGCTACAGAGTTTAAATTACCTCCAATTACAGGAAAACAGAAAACGACAATTCAAACGGATGGAAGAGCCGAAATGGCAACATTGTTGCGTTTGGGTCCAGAGTTTGTTACATGATCCCCAAACACTGAATCCCACTGTGAAGCACGGCAGCTCAGGTGTTACGATGTGTTGACATTCCCTTATCTGCCATAACCGGAATATTGTGGTTTCACAAACTTTAAAGTGGAAATAAACCCGATGTAAAGGCTTAGCCCCGCCTCCAGACAATTCTGGAAAAATCCAACTAAAGTGGGCGGAGCCAAGAGACACTGGGGGCGTGGCCAAGAGTCTGGATGAGTAGAGGGGTCAGGGGTCGGGTAGCCAACCTGACAAATCTCGCAATTTAGGTAAAAAAAAAAAATTGACAATTTAAACTTATTTGGAAAAGTGACTTGCAATAAATTTGCTAATTTTTCAAAAAAGGGAATATCGTCAAATGTAGAAACTGTTTAAAAAACAAAAACAAAAAAACCCCAACTTGCAACAATATTGAAAAAATTGACTAGCCTCAAATCTATGGCTTATTTTAAAAAGCAACTCGTGACAAATCTGGACAAAAATCGGTTAGCGTCAAATCTAGCAACTTGTTTTGAAAAGAGGCTAACAATGAATTGAGACTTTAAAAAAATCAACTGCAGTAGCTCCCTTCAACCCACAGAGGGCAGCACAGACAGTTTGGTGTTAGATAATTAATGCCACAGTTTTCATAGAAACATAAACATGGAGCCCTAAATGACATATTTAGACAATTTATCCACAAAAACAGTTTTTTGGTTTATTTGGCATTAGCTACTCTTTACTGTTTCCAGACCATCACACCGACAGCCTACTGAATTAGATTCACATATTTCTCAATAACTTTTGAAAAGTACAAAAACTTAAGTAGAAAAATCTGTGAAAAACAATCTCTAAAACTGAAACATGAAATCAAAACCCAACATAAAATCCATGTTTCTCCTGACATGCAGGATTTAACGTCGGATCGTTTCGCCTCTCGATGTCCAGACAGAAAGATGAAGAGTTAATGAGAGAGAGAGAGCGGTCCGGTCCGGTCCAGTCCGGTTCCAGAGTCTGACTCAGGCTTTCCCAGACAGCATCAGAGCCCTTCGCTCCTGCCGCATCAGGAAAATCCTGCGCCTGGAAGCAATGAGCATGGGTGGGGATCTGAAGGAGAAAGGGCCAAACCGAAGCGTTGGGGTCGTTTTCAGCCAACAGAGGAAGCTGGACGTGAAACGTTCATGTGTGTGAACAGACAGGCAGAATGTTCTGATGCTGCTGGCAGATCTGGGGAGTGGCGTTTTAAATCCTGGCTCTTCCATCACTGTCTCCGCCGTTCACTCGGCCTATTGTTGACATTCTTTCCCTAAACTCCTGATTACTCCATGGAGTGCAGCGCTGGGCGTTCCTGTTTGTTTTCTCCGCTGTATCTAAGCACATTTCACTACTGTACTCTTACCAAACCCATGGCCGGCAGCCAGCGCTGGTTGTGAAAGCTGTTTGCTGCTGCAGCTGAGAACATGACAGATTGTTGCTCTTGCTACATATCAGTGCAGCTAGCTGCCCTGTTATTAGCATACCTGAGCTCAAACGGCTCATTTAACACTAAACTCACTGCTTTAAATACCAGAAACGTTCTAGTTTTTCAACACCTCTTTAAGATGTTCTCTGCTGGGGAGTCGGCGTGCTGAGGCTCCTGATGTTTTGGAGAGCAGGCTGCTGAGCATGTGTTCTGTCCGCTGACTGCTAATTGAGTTAGCATGATAGCTGCTGGCTGCGCCTGTCTTTAATCAGTCTCAGCCTCTTTCTGCAGCTACTGTGGCTCCGTATGAACAGATCGTCCCACCGATATGACCGACACTTCTGCCAGGGCACCTTCCTCTCAAAATGGCCGACCTGGAAGGCGCTCTGGCAGAGCAGGTTCACCTGTACCGATCTGAGGGACCATTTCCACTTTCCAAATCATTTAGATGGAAAAAACAACTTTGGGCAGGCTGGTAAAATTTGAGCTTCTTTTAACAACATTTGTCGGTTTTAGAGGAAAATTATTTTGAAAAACCTAATAAAATGCAGAATGATTGCGCTTATTTTATTAGATAATTTATTCTGAATCTGTTGAACGTGATATGATCAGTGATTGGTTAATCTGGTGTCTACTGATTTAGTATTAATGTAAAGCAGAAGTCCAGGGACAACGTTTGACTTCAAAGGACAAATCACCACAAAAGACACAAGACTCATCATGATCAGATCCTCCAACAGGAAATCTAGAGACATTTTTCTGTAGCGGAGACACGCGGCTCAAAGCTGCTGGTGATTCTGCATTGTTAACACAACATAATGTTTTTCTTTTTTTCACCAGAAGCCTCGGTCAGACTCCCCTCCTCCACTCTGAGCCTCTGTGTTTCGGTAAATTTGATATTATAGAGAACTGACTGATGTAATAAATGTTCAGGCAAAATATCCACATTATTAATTGATTTCATAAAGTTTATTTGTAGTTATTAATGTTGAGTATTTTTAATATTCTCTTCTACTCAAATATGCAAAAATGCAAATAAGGTGATGACATCATCCAGCGACTTTTTAAGACAGCCAATAAATATTTTCCTTGTTGTGGAGTTGGAAACGATGAACTGAATCCACTTCCTCTGCAGGGCGATCACACTCTGCACTGTTAGCTTGCAGAGCTAGCCGCTACTTAGCATGCTAGCTTGATATCTGACAGCTTTCCCCCTTTAACCAGACCTGCTTTAAAACTTTATCTAACATCAACTGGTACAAAAACATAAAACGAGAGTTGAGTAATTATGCTGCTATGCAACTTTTAATCAAAAATGCTTTGTTTTTGGCTGTAGCATTGTGGCTATCAACATGCTAGATAGCCGCTACTTAGCATGCTAGCTTGACATTTGACAGCTTCCTTCTTTAACCCAGCCTGCTTTAGAACTATGTAATAACAACGGGTACTAAAAGTTTAAAAGGAGAATGTAATAACATATGTTGTTCTATAAATACTTTATACAGTGAAGTAAATGTGTTTACATTACCAATGATTTAATATTAATATGTGGATACTTAAACAAACCTTTTCATTTGGGCTGAGTTCACCCATATTTATCTGATTATATATATTTTTTAAATGTCCTCACATGTGAGCCTGCAGGTGTTTGAAAGGTTTGGAGGTAATAAATAACAAAGGAAAGGTGGAGTGTTGTTTTCCTGGCTGAAGCAGAAATTTATATCTTCAGATGATCGTTCAAATATGTGAAAAATGTTGGAAAAACTTCTGACTTGCCTGTCTCCAACACCTCAAATCCACAATAGTTTTTCACCAGTAAAAGGCAGAAATTGATTTTTTAAAGTGTTTTAAGGACCCTGACTTGGCAACGTTAAGTGTCCTGATATAATCCCATCAATAATCATTCAGGAGCCACTAAACAATACACCTGTTTGAAATGATTGCTGGATGTACCACTGAATGTTTTTCCAGTCAAATACCTCAGAAATATTAGCTCCTGATTTGCACCCATTACCAAAATAGCCATAAAACTTTCTGTAGGACAGGACAGTGACTCAACCAATCACTGTGATTGTTATTTATTACTGCATAAATTGATTTGTCCTCTAAAAGTTCCAGTAGCGAGCCTCGCACCTGCTCAGCATGAAGAAAAAACTAAACTACGACTG
This sequence comes from Poecilia latipinna, assembly GCF_001443285.1. NCBI lineage: Eukaryota > Metazoa > Chordata > Actinopteri > Cyprinodontiformes > Poeciliidae > Poecilia > Poecilia latipinna. The sequence goes on along the minus strand of NW_015112758.1, from coordinate 284,643 downwards.
GAAATGTTTTCATAATTAGCTACTCAGAAGGAGATATGAGCGTTTCCTTTGGCAAACAAGTGGGAATGAAGGGGAACACATTCATCAGCGCGCCAGAGGCCTTTAACAGGACCATGAACCCGCTGGAAGAACTGAAGGGTCACAAACAACAAATCTGAAATAACAAAGTCACCCAGACTCCACTTTGTCAAAACATTCATCTGGAGAATTTGAAGAGGTGGAAAATTGAAAACAAGTGCTTCATTATCCTGAAGTAAGGAATGAAAAACAGGAGGAAGCAGGTGGGCGTGTCACTGCACTTTGCTTTTTGGACATTTTTCCTTTTAGATCAAAACCGTTTCCCTCTCAACAGACGGATTTCATTACTGCTCTAGAAAAACAAAGTCTCAGTTTCCATCTCGGGATGATTTGGTGAATTTGCTGTCAGTAATTTAACAAACAAAAATATCAGGACATTAATCCTCGCAGTTATCTTGTTCTATATTTTACTGAGCCGAAACGAACCACAGAGCTTCTTCATGGGTTGATGCCATCTGACTTGGTAAAGTTCTGGGTGGAGAGTTTGACTTCATCTATTATCTCACCCACCGGGTCCAACAGCTGAAGATTGAAAACATCTAGTCAGAACCAGGTAAAACCTCCAGGTATGCCTCAGACCTTTTCTGCCTACATTAATAATGGAGTCTAAGCTGCTAGCAGTTCTCATATCCAGCTGTATGCTGATGACGTCGTGCTAAACATCAAAAGTGTTTTCACTCTGCACCAGTTGAACCTCATGTGTTTTCACAATAATCCAATTAATCACACGATAAATCAAAATGAGATCAATAATTTCCATTTGCTTGAGTTACTGTTATTTTCTTTCTACCAAAAACAAGATTTATGTCGTTTCGGTTTTATCTAGTCCTTTTCTAAAGGATAATTTTGTTCACAGAGACTTCATAATTGTTTTACTTATTTTGGACAATTAAATGTCTTCCAGTTCCAGTGTTAAATATTCACTAGAATTTAAATGGAACAGCCTTCACCCTCTTCAAAATAAAAGCATGAATATAAACGTCTAACTACGTGAAGATTTCTTAAGCTTCAACACGGATGTCAAACTGTGAAAGGTTACAAAGCAGCCAAGTAAAGCACTTACGCTAAATATTTTCAACGTTAGCAAAAATGCACATTCAGAATTAGCTCGGCTATTAGCAAATTAGCAGAAATGAGTCGACTACTGGTTAAAATAACCAAGTTTCAAACACTATTCTCAAAAATCTGCAAATTAAGCTCTCTACAACAAACAAAACCTACAAAACGTTTTGTTTGCATCTTGATCGTTTATGACTAATCTCACATCTACCGTCAGCCCGTAACCTTGTGCTAACATTAGTTAGCAGGATGTAATTAGCCTGTTTTGTTCTCATTTCTTGTGGAAATTAATATGTTTATCTGTTTTTTGTTTTTTAACTGAATAGGGAAATGCACCTCTGGCAGAATGAAGCTTCAGCTGTTTGAAGACATTTTCCAGACAAAATGGAGGAAAAGTCAAAGGATTCAGACGTTTAGAGGAAATTCCTGCCGTTTCTAATCGCGCTCTGCTTCCCTTCGCTGCCGTTTTTGGCTCCTTTCCGTCATCACCTTGATGAGAAGTTTTGCAAACAAGACTGGACACATATTTTACATCCAGCTGTGAACAAACAGGTCTGATGACCATTTGTTTGGAAGTTAAATATGAAGCTAATAACATCCAGAAGGTGGTTTATGGGACCAGTTTTGGTTCTGCTTTTAAAAACAATCTTCTGCTTCAGTCTGGACTGAGAAACGATAGCGATCACGCCTGACCCTGTCGCAGTCACTCCCTTGTTTTTCATCTCAGGCTTGTTAGCAAATTACTTCCTGCCCAAAGCGATGACAAATATCAGCCGAAATGTTTAGAAAAGGAAATAATGCTGCGGGTTTGGTGATGGAAAGTGGCTGATTTGTCCGTTCTGGACGTTTGACCTGCGGCTTCCTGAACGTTATCAGCCGCCGTGAGCCGCGTTTATTCAGCACGCTGCGATCTTCATCTGCATAAAGACCGGAGCGGGTCGGACAGAATCAGAACCGATGGTTTCATGGAGTCGTCTTTGTTAGTTTGGGCTGCAGTAAGGTTTAGGTTAAATGGCACCCAGCCATCTGTCTTAAGGAAATGACCATATTTGGTCATTTTGGGTTTTGTGGTGGTTGGTTCGGGATAAAATGACACATTTGGCAGCTCCTTCCTGGTTCGGTCATCTAACTCATAAATTGGAGGTGTGATTTTTAAGCCACTGTTGATGTTCTGATATAAACATCATATTAAATAACTTCTAATGCTCCAAACTGACAAAACTTGTCATGCAAATTTCAAGTGAACTTTTAAAATGTTGCCAAAAATAAATAAATATGAATTTCGCATCTCCATCTTGTCAACCAGGCTACATAAAATGTAATGTCATCAGATGTTGACGTGTCGCTGTAATAAACAGGAAGTAGCGGTTGCTAACTAGCATGAAGCAAACATCTCTGAGCTGGAGGTTTGTGGCGCTTCATGCCTCTGGTAAGGCACAGACCTGCCAGCGGATGGGAGCGCTCGCTGCGTCAGAACTTATTCAGTAAATCTGTTTCCATCTTTAGCGTGTTAGCTCTTAAACGGAAAAAAACAAAAACCACTTTCATCAAAATGTTCATAACGATACGTTCATCTATGTTCCATCTAATTCATGGACGCTCTTAGCACAGCTTTTACATTTCAGCTTCATTTCGTGTTACTGTTGAATCTGTTGCTGTGTTTTACGCTTTAAGCTACATTTAATAGTTTTACATTGTGATAAATGTTAAATTTGGTCATGTTAATCAGCTGAGTGATTTCTGTGGTGGAAGTCCCCCGCTGCCCCCCTCCCTGCACTCCTGGCATTTCCTGTGAGTAAAACAGAAAGTTGGCGTCGTTGGCAACAAGAAGCCGTCTCCCTGCTGGAAGAGGAGGGTTTAGCTGTAAAGCTAAATGGACGCTACCGGTTCATGTACGCCATCTTTCTCTAACAGGAAGACGATTCTGAGGATCAAACAGCTCCATCCAGAGGGCTTTATTTTTAGACCTGAGGCGATCTCCAACACGCAGAAGCTCATCCAATGTAAACATATTCTGGTACATTCAGAGCTTGTTTAGACATTCTTAGCATTTCTTTTTCTCCTCCTGAACCATAAACTCTCCAGAGACCCCCTCCTCTCCACATCGACAGGCCCTAAAAGGAAGCCGACTCCAGCCTAAAATCAGCTTTTTATCAAGACACTTGCTTCCCTTTGGAGTCTGGAGGTGTGAACTGGTGAAGAACGATCTGCTTCTTACCTTGGCTTCACATTTCTTGTGGCACGCCGTTCGGCAAACTGGAGAAAACACAAAGAGAAACAAAATTAACTCCACAGACACTTAAGATGAAAACGTCCAAACAGGCTTTTCTGAGGAGCTGGACCTGCCCAACATCTCAACACAAGCAGAAGGATGAAAAACCTGCTAATGTGCGAATAGCTGAGCTAATTTTCTACTTAGCTCTTTTGCTGACTTTGAAAATGTTTAGCACACTTAGCCTTAGTTTATCATTTCTGATCTATTTGAAGCTTAGTCCGGAAACCAGTTAACAGTGGTGAGCAAATGTCCACTAATATACCAATATCAAAGCTACTTTTTAGCTTAGCACTTTAACGGTTAGCGCACATCCCCTGAATTCATTTGTGGATAAATCCTAAAGCTCTAATTTATGTGGCTGTTTTGTAAACCTTCAGTTGAATAAAGCTAAATATCTGTGTTCATGTTTTGGTTACCAACTGTTAAGGATTATTCAATCAGTTAGCCATTTATATTTATGCACTTCCAGGCTAAATCAGCAGCAGAGTTAGCAGCACTCTGCAGCTACAAAACTGAAACCATGAGAGAACAGTCGGTACCAAAATATCACTTCCTGAAGAACAACTGCCATGCTGGGCACCGCTAACTGAACAGTTAGCAGTGCTAACCCTGAAGCACTGATTTTAAACATTAGTAAGCTATGCTAATGTGATACTCTTACATAATAATTAGTGGAAGCTAATGCTAAGGCACCAATTTAAATCATGTTGATACCCCTACATCAATGACGTGTTATATTGCCCTCCACAGGGCAGAATTGGTAAATGCTCACCTACCAACACAGTAGCGGCTAACGATGAATTCTTAACAGTCGACAACTAAAATTTCAACTTCAAAACAGATGCTGTACTTTATTCAGTGGTGGAGAAAGTACTCAAAAAATGTACTCAAGTAAAAGTCAAAGTACCACATTAACATTTTA
>NW_015112758.1:272380-274450 GCF_001443285.1 Poecilia latipinna | reverse complement strand
GTTACTGACGGCCTTCGTAAAGGAGGCAGGAACCTGAAATGCCTTTACACAAAGTGAAGGAAATGATTTTCCTTTGTTGCATGTTGTCATGTATGCGACGCGACTCTGGGGCTCCGATGCTGCATTACGAATATCGTCTTTGAGCGGCTGAAAGTTCTCGGGTTATCGGCGTACACTTTGAAAAGTTTACGAAAAAGTAAGAAAAACAGGCCACTTTTTCATGGGCCAGCCTGTAGAATCACATGATCAGATCCTGATCAATACAGAAGATTTTTCTGATCAAAACAACTTCCTCATACATTTACAACTTTATTTTCTAATATGACTTTATTTGCTAAAAGCTGCAGTCCCAGTTCTGTTCTGAACCCGGTTCTGACCCGTTCCTGCGTCTGTTTCCCGTCAGCCGGGTTTGTTTGGTTCTGATGGTTCTGTGATTTCAGCTCCTCTGCTGTGTGAGAAACTGGTCCGTCGGCCCGATAAGCAGCAGGACCGGTCCGCCGGGCCAGAACTCCCTGGTCCAGGCCCGCATGGAGGACGGTCAGAACTTCCTTATTGGGTGAGAGCAGAGCGGCGCTGCGGACCGGACCGGTCCAACTTTCCCTTCTTAGGCAGGGAGAGCAGAGAGGAAGAGGAGGAGGAAGAGGCAGCAGGGGGAGGGGGGGGCGTTCCCCGGTTCTCCTCGGACCGTTTTCCCCCTCGGGTCTGGGCGGGTCCACTTCGGACCGCCGAACACAATCAGAGGGCGGGGCNACTTCCCACCACTGACTTTATTAAACTAAATGTTTTCAAATTTAGCTAAAGAGAGCCAAGATAAAATTAGCTCAGCTGCAGCGGATGTGCGCTCACCACTGTTAGCTGGTTTTCAGAGAAAGCTTCATGGATCTAAATGGATCTCAAAGATGTTCAGGAATGAATTCAACTGGAAAACAACCAAACCAAAAACAAGCTTTCATAACTGTTGGATTAATTTTCATACCCATAAAAACTTTCCCTCCTGATTCTGTTTCAGCATTCATTACGATTACGCAAGAACGAACCTTAAAAGGTCCGAAACCAAGAAAATTCAAACCTAAAATAACAAATCAGGGTAAAATATTTTGTTTTTCATCCATTTAGACGTCTTGGCCCTCCGTCTCCATGTCCCCTCTGTGGACTCCCACCGGGCCCGGGACCAGAGACTGGGCCGACTGGAGCACCTGGACCAGCAGCTCGTAAACCGTCAGAACCTCAGGAAGAACCGGGAACCCAAACACGGTCGAGGTGTCGGCTTTCCAAACAAAGCGGAGCGCCGTGTGCTTTTCCTGGAAGGCTTTCCTCCTATGTAATGAGTTATTCTTCCTGAGGCCAGACGCATTCCTCCGGCCGGCCGTCAGACCGCCGAGCAGCGCGTAAACATCCGATACCAACGAGAACACGGCCCGGTTCTGGTTCTGATGTAAGACTCAATTATCTGCAACAAAATACGTCTATTTTAAAAACCAATACTGATCAAATGATCCGGATGAACACCGGATGGACGCACTTTGGACAACTTCCTGTTGAAGCGGTGTGAGTACAACCGGCTGCTGTGGAGCCGGGGGGAAGCTGGTGTGCAATTACATCACGGCCCGGTCGGGTTCTATTTCAGAACCGGTTGGCATGTTGGGTCAGAACCTCCTGATTACAGACCTCGGCGCGCGGGTGGCACCGCGACCCGCTGGGTTCCCAGCACCGTCATCGCCATGGCGACAGGAATATCAGAGTCACAGCAGAAACATGAGCTGATTATCAAGATTCAATCAAAGCTCAGATTAAATAACTGATTTTAATCATTTTTAATAATTAACAGAAGAAATAAAAGTTTGAATTAGATTTTCTGTTTTTCTGATCCTCTATTTATTCATCTGAGTCTCTGGATGTTTTATTTTTATTTTTGCATCAATGCAAATTAAACTTTTAATTGATTTTCTTTTCCAAATGATATTTTTCTTTAAAGTGACCAACATTAAAAAACATTTTTTTAAATGCAGAACCTTTTATTTTTATTTTTGCATCAATGCAAATTAAACTTTTAATTGATTTTCTTTTCCA
>NW_015112758.1:264527-267921 GCF_001443285.1 Poecilia latipinna | reverse complement strand
AACACACACACCGTGAACACACACACCGTGAACACACACACCGTGAACACACACACACCGTGAACACACACACATCGTGAACACACACACACACACCGTGAACACACACCGTGAACACACACACACCGTGAACACACACACCGTGAACACACACCCTCCTGGGGGTTTCACCGTGCAGAAGTCTTAAACCGGAACTCTTAATTTTTCTAATTTTTATGGGAAAACGATCCCGTGAAAAAATCCCTCGGGTCAATGAGGAGGAGTTTTGGCCCAATCTTCTGATCCTCAGATTTCTTATGTGAGGATCCCAGACTGAGCTCTGGACTTTGACTAGGCCATGTAGCTGCAGATTAGCTGCTGTAATGTGTAGAGGGTGCAGAGGGTCCAGTTGCTTCCTGCGTGGTTTCTGTGTTCCTTGGTATTAATGTCGGTAATTATCGGCTTCATCTGACTCATACAGCGCCCGTCATCTCCCAGGCCACGCCCCCCGCCGCCCCCGGGTCCCCTCCATCCCCCCGGCCGGCCCGGTCCGGGTGGGAGTTCAGCAGGAAACGCCTCGCCTTCATCCAGCTGCTGCTTTCCCAACATGGAAGAGAAGAATCTCTGCTGACGATTCGCTTCATGTTCGGATCTTCCTGACAAAAACAGACACCGACTCCTGTTTGTTTACCGTTTCTGTCGCTTTACTGTGTGTCACTGCGTTTGTTTAAACAGCTGCTCTCTCACACACACACACGCACACACACACATAACTCATGTTAATACAACAAAACTGACACACTGGTTAAACAATCTGGATGGAGTTTGTGGGAAATTTAAAGTGAAAACCAGAAACACGTTCATGCATCTCTGCTGCCACCTGGTGGTCAGGTAGTGTCTTATTTATCTGACTCCATGGTAACCACCAGATAGGCATCATAAACTGAAGATCAAAAGAGACAAAGGCAATTTTATCTGAATAAAATCCTAAAAATATGATTAATTCATCTCATATTAGAAAATATTCTTCTGGAGCATTTGTTTGTGTGTGTGTGTGTGTGTGTGTGTGTGTAGGTGTGTGTGCGTGTGTTTTTCTACAAATAAGACATTTTTCCCATGAATATTGAACAAGTCATCAATATTCAATAATTTACTTAAAATAAGCTCCTATTTCTTGCTGAAAAGTTACTTCTGAGCTAGTTTTGTTTTATTCCAGGTGCTCTAACCTATTTGCACTAAAACAGACTTTCTGTTTTTGCAGTGTAACTCCTACATCCTGCATTCACTTCAATAAATAAAAACCAATAACAGAGAATCAAAATCCTGAACCAAACTTCAGGCAATAATAAACTAAACGATCAGAGTTATGAAAATAAAACCCATTAAAATGAAACACTTAAAGCCTAAGAATATTAAGTTACTCAAACAAATCCTGACTAATTATTGTCCATTTTAGGTGAATTATTTTACTTTTAATCAACATTACATTAGCTTCACTGAAAATGATACATTTTTGTGTTTATCGTTTTAAGACTCTATATTTGGTGTTTAGATAAAGAGATAAAGTTTGATTATCTGAATCAAATCCTACCAACACTGTCAACCAATCACACATAACCATCTGGTCATATTTTCTTTGAACATTTTTTTATCCAGGAACACGGTGAATTGCTGCTGGTTTTGGTTCAGAAAACTAAAGCAGAATGGCAGGAAGAGAAGATGAGCTTCTGATATTAGACTAAAGGTCTTCATTTACAAACTAAAATCTTTGATTATCTTCATAAATCTGCTTTGAGGAAGCATTTTGAACAGCTGTAGTATCTCAGCCGTCCAGCAGGGGGCTCACTTGCTCCTCCAGTTTGGTTTCTTGACTCCAGGAGATCTGAGCGGTTTGGCTCCATCTTGTGGATATTACTGGATTAAAATGTAATCCCATTACACCGGGAGCTAGATCATCATCATCAGCTGCAGAGCCAAACAGGAAGTGTTTGTGTTTTTCCAGGACATGTGATGGAGGCTGATATGAGAAGATCCAAACTAAAAGAAAACCTTGGGCTCCTTCAGCTGAGAGTCGGACGGAACGTCAACACCGTTTTATTTCTGCTGATCTGGGAAGAAAGGCAGGAAGCAGCTGGAGAGGCGGTCCAGCTGGAGTCCAGCCGTGGAAAACTACAGCAGCGAGGGATGGGGTCTCTGCTTTCTGCAGAACCAAACATCAGGGAAGACACTTCCTCCTCCAGAACGGCAGCAAGCAAAAGGTTTTCGCCCCCATTAAAGATGAAACGTGATTTATTACAGGGAAGAAAAACCTCCAGACCAACCCAGTCCAATGTGAGACAGTAATCACCAGCAGGGGGCACACTTCCACTAATGCCCACAACAGTGGAGCTAATTATTTAGCTCTTCTGTTTTTATGGATAAATTATGAAAGTGTAAATTTAATTGGCTGTTTTGTAAACATTAAGTTGAATAATGTTTAAGTTTTGGTAATCAAGAGTGGAGGGGACGTGTGGTCCGCTAATGTGCTAACACGCTAGTAGGAGAACTAATTATTCACTTAGTGTTTTTACTGACTTGGAAATGTTTAGTGCACTTAGCTTGCGCCAAGTTAACTTCTGCTATATACTAAGTTGGTATAAGCACTTTAGCATTAGCTTTGTCTAGATACCACAGTGATGGAGCGCTTTAGCATTCAGAGTTTGACTCACCTCTGCAGACGAGTCCGTCCTGCGCGATGATCTGTCTGCAGACGCTGCAGTGCTTCGTCTTCTTGAACGTTTTCACCCGGAACGTGTGAGAGTGAAGCGCCTCCAACTCCTCTGGCTGCAGGACGGGGAGGCAGGACAAAACAAGATTTTACATTTTTAAAGAGTTTTGTGAACTAAACTGAGGAGCTGAAGCTTCAGTAAAAAAAAACAGGTGGTAGTTATGGCAACCGAGGACATGTAGTAATGATGGCAGGCATATGATCAACTAAACAACTAAACCCTGGGAAAGCCAAAAATAAAATCAACAAATTGTGTTGTCAAAACAACTGACCACAGATTTGCCAGACACTAGCCCCGTTTCCAAGAGCGGAGCTAGCAGGGGCCAAAGAACAATCATGTTTAATTCACACAAAGGCATTCAGAGTCATTTCCTTCACTCAAGACATAAATGTAAAATCCAATACATACACTATTTTTTGGGATACCGCTCCAAAAGCAGGAAGTGGACTACAGCGCAGGGCATTCTGGGTAAATACAACCAAAACAAACATGCTAGCCTAGCGCTAGCAGGAGAAATTTGTCATGGTTTTTAGTCCTTTTTTGTTTCCATTTGGTGAAGCAGGAAGTTGCACTCAGTGTCTTCAGAGTTTTTTGTGTTGTTTCTTTCAGTGGTTCTTGGAGCAGCGCCCCCACCGGCGAGGAGGGGA
>NW_015112758.1:256233-260271 GCF_001443285.1 Poecilia latipinna | reverse complement strand
ATGAATGAATGAATGAATGAATGAATGAATGAATGAAGTGGTTATTATAGGGAGTGAAGAATAACACTGACTGTTGCAACATTATGAACTGGTGAGTTAACGAGATTAAACGATAACTACAAACTGGACCAACGCCAGGGTTTTTCCACAGATTCCTGTAATTTCTTCTTAATGTAATTTGTGCCGAGGCTGAATCATCAGATCAGCTGTTTGGTGATAAATCAGCCGTTTGGACATAAAGTTGAGCTTCATCTTTATGCTGCAGAGCAAATGAAGCTCTCTGGTTGCTATTGCGAAGTTTTCTTCATATAAAGTTTCTAACTGCTGCATCATGTTTCTTTTTTACCAGGTCTGTTTGTTTGTTTTATTCTGGTTGTCATGAAAACAGCAGAAGAGCCGGTCCTCCTCTCCGCCGCCGGCTACGCTTTACTACAACGTAACGCGATTAGTTTAATCTGCTCAGGCTGGAATAATGACCGTGGCTGTGCAGGATGCGCCATGTTGGCAGGAGACAGGGCTGCAGCGCCGAGCGCCACCAGCAGGGGGTGCATTCAGGCTCTGGGAAAACGCTCCCTAAACCCAGATAATCTCATATATGAGATAATTTAATATATTCAGTCCCAGCAGGGAATGAATGTAGTTAGAGTTACCATGTTGGGGGGGCGACCCGTTTCAGCGTCATTAGGAATGATTTATGCATGAAACACATTTTCCAGATTCCAGATGAATTAACTACAACGGGGGAGGGAGGGGGGAGGGTCTCTGCCTGCTTTCATATCCATGGAGACTAAAGAAAACATGAACTGATAGCAAAAATTAATCACGTGATATATTAAAACAAACTCAATTTCCGTTTGCATGATTTATTGTTTTTCTCTATGTAACAAAATCTGGATGATCAAAGTGTTCAGTCTGGAGCTTTGCTCTCAGTTTGTTTACAGAGACTTCATTCATTTATCTGTTGTTTTGCTTTTTTTAAAATGTCTTCCAGTTCCAGTCTTAAATGTTCTTTAGAATATTCTTGTGCTGTTATTATGCTGGAAAATGGTCTGAAGTTCAGTCAGTCAATATGCAGCTCAGGAGAGACTGGCACTGTGTAGCCTGCATGAAAACTAAAACTACACCATCCTGGTGAAGCATGGCAGTGGCAGCGTCATGCTGTGGGGGCCATGAAGCAGGTCAGAGTTGGATGAAACTAAATCCAGGAAGAAAACCCAGAGACTGGAGTGGAGGTTACATACGGAGATAATATGGGATGGATTAGATCAGAGCAGATTCATGTCTTAGAATGGCCTAGTCAAAGTCCAGACCTAAATCTATTTGAAAATTTGTGCACCAACTGCTACAAAATGTAAGCAAGTGTGATTCACATATCTCAGCAAAGGTCTAACAATAATAAAGTAATTTAACCTCATGTAACTCTATGCAGATCCTCTGTCTGCGCTCATGAAGATTCACTCACCTCCACAATGCTGAAAGCTTCAAGCAGCAACTACAGGAAGGAAGGACAAGTTATTTTCTAACTGAGGGGTTTTTGAGGTGTGTGAGAGCTAGCTAACCCAGACTGTCTCCTTAAGGCTGGGTTTAAAGTTCATGCACTGAACCGGGCCAACGCTCATCGCCCGGAATGTTGGCCCAACCCGAAGATCGGATTCGGCACCTTTCACCCAAACTGGACGATTTGGAATTACTCTTGCAGAGAAGGTCCAGCTGTACCTGGTGCAAAATGAGCTCTAATGGGCGGATCATATAATTACTGGTCAGGTGAACCTCCTCTGCAAGAGCACCTTCTAAATTGTCTAGTTTAGGAGAAAGTTGGCGTACGCAATCTGTGCAGAGTTACAAGAATTTCTAGGGTTTCAACCAAGGCCAGGAAGCCAACATGCTGGAGCGCAGATGGCCTAGTTCAATCCATCAACTACAAACTTAGCTTTACTCACGTTACTAAAAACCAATCCGTTCTGATCCTGGCGGTGAAGTTGCTTAAATGTTTACAGTTTCTGTTTCTGGTGTACTTTTTAAAGAACTCTGGCGCCCTCTAGTGGAGGCGCACATCACACTTTGAAAACTCTGCTCTAACATTTAGGAATCATTTTACAGCTTTAAGCCTTTCATTAAAACACTGAAAAAGCAACTAAACTTTTTGCTAACTTGGCGTTCGCTCAGAGAGACCGTCTGAAACATTTCGTCAGTAAACAACTTTTAACGAAATGCAAAGCGTTTCCTTCCAGTCCAGACAAACATCAGCGCCGCTTCATGAAAGCACCCAGCCTCAGCTTCAGCTGTCTATTCAGCTGCATTCTCACCAACCCCGGTCTCCCAGTTCTCCCATTCACACTCAAACTGAACCAGTCAGGCCCACTGGGATTGCGAGGAGGGGGGTCACGACCTCCACTGGTTTTGTTTTTGTTTGAATTATTCTGTTTCAGGAAGTAGAGCAGAGCAGAGTTGGACTTTCCCTGAATATTTTAAAGTTTTCCTGATGTGTTTCCAATTTTTCTGCTTCCTCTCTCCGTTTCTGTTCAGGTCAAATCTATACATACGGCGCAGAAAGTTCCTGGAAAAAGTCAGGAAACTTTCATAGCTCTGAAAGGGAAGCAATACGACTTTGTCTGAAGTTTATCCACATGTGAAATTCTGGGAAGAATTTACCCAAAATGTAGGAAAATGCTTGTGGGAATTCTGAGCATCTCTGAGGTCAGACACTAATGTTGGACGAGTCGGAATATCTGGATTTAATTATTTTGATGAGTGAGCAAACACTAAGCAGTTGCAGAAGATTGATTGTTGTAAGATATTCTGAAAATTAAGTAGATTTACTGTCCAAAAACTTATGAATATGCTTTTAAAATTCGTTGAAAAGATCAACACCATTTTATCTCTAACCTTTGCTAAATCCTAGAGCAAAAACGTTTATTTTGAAGAACAACTTGTGTCTTTCCAATCAGTCCTTGTAAGAAACAAGATTCTCTGCTACATTCTAGGTAGGGTGCTAGCTAGCATGGATGTTAGCATGTCATCAGAACCATATGACCTGAGCGCTAACTCAGACTGATGTGAACGCATTTATCTTAGTGAACAAACAATAAGCTAGCTTACTGGTTAAAATGCTGAATGTTCGATACACACAGGTGTTGCCCCATATTCTGTTGCACCCTACACTGTGACTGTAGGAGGCGCTGTTGCATTTTAACACTATGCTAATCCAAAAACGTAAACTTTTGTCTTTTTCCTTTTGCGTTTGTTTCCCCACTGCCATGTTTTTATCGTAGCATATTGTTAATATGCAACAGCGCCTCATACGGTCAACATACGGTGCAACACCTTTCCTCATCAGGCCTCCAGGCACTAACTCCCCGTATCACTGGCATCACCAGCAACCTGCTGGTGATGCAGCGCTTCCTAAAAGGTGAAGACAAAACAAAGATGGCTTCCTGATCAGACCGGATCATGGACAAAACGGAGCCGGTCTGGTTCTGTGAGTTCATGTCAACTCAGAGAACCAAGTTCACATGCAGCGCTGCGCCAGGACGCCGCTAAGAGGCCGGTGGGACATGGTGGGACCCGGTGGGACATGATGGGACATGGTGGGAGCCGGTGGGACATGATGGGACATGATGGGACATGGTGGGACATGGTGGGAGCCAGTGGGATATGGTGGGACATGGTGGGAGCCGGTGGGACCCGGTGGGACATGGTGGGACATGGTGGGAGCCAGTGGGACCCGGTGGGACATGGTGGGAGCCAGTGGGACATGGTGGGAGCCGGTGGGACCCGGTGGGACATGATGGGACATGATGGGAGCCGGTGGGACCCGGTGGGGGACATGGGGGGAGACGGCGGGACATGATGGGAAATGGTGGGACATGGTGGGACAGGGTGGGAGCCCATGGGACATGGTGGGACATGGTGGGAGCCGGTGGGACCCGGTGGGACATGGTGGGAGCCAGTGGGACATGGTGGGACATGGTGGGAGCCGGTGGGACCCGGTGGGACATGGTGGGAGCCAGTGGGACATGGTGGGACATGGTGGGAGCC
>NW_015112758.1:228558-252499 GCF_001443285.1 Poecilia latipinna | reverse complement strand
AGTGGGACATGGTGGGACATGGTGGGAGCCGGTGGGACCCGGTGGGACATGGTGGGAGCCAGTGGGACATGGCGGGACATGGTGGGAGCCGGTGGGACCCGGTGGGACATGGTGGGACATGGTGGGAGCCAGTGGGACCCGGTGGGACAGACCGGGTCACAGAGGGAGGAAATGGTTCCAGACAGGCAGAGAGGACCCAGGAGGCGGGTCAGGGTGGGAACAGGCCCCCCTCCCCCCTCCTGGGAACTGAGCCCCGTTCCCTTAGAGACGCACGCTAATCCCTGCCTAGCACTCATTAGCACACAGGCGCTAACAGGCAGCAACTGTGTGGACGGAGGCGCATTAATGAGACGACGGCGCTGCCTCACCCTGCCATCACTCCTATCAACTGTTTATATGTTCACGCTGTCAAAACTGATCAATGATCAATATTTACTGATACATCTCTGATTTACTCCTGCAGAAAGATTATTTATGTCTAATTTCAAACAGTTTAAGATCCTTCAATAATGTTTTTATTTGGACTTTTGTTACTTTTAGACATATTTTCAGTTTAATGTTTCATACTGACATCAGGAGCAACAACAGGAACCCCTCGTCAACCTGGGAAGGGTTCAAAGGTCATCTCCAAGCTATCTGAAGTCCATCCTCCTCCAGAGAAAGAAAAATAAACTATTAAAAATATTTTAAAGAGAAAATTTAAAAAGTTGTAAATAATAAAGCAAAACAATGATTTTTCCCAAGAGGAACACAGATCCAGCCCAACGTCACGGCATGAAGCTCAGAGCGCCGTCTGACTCTACAGGTCTCAGTCAGCAGGTCAGAGGTCACAGTTCCAAAACACAGCAGAAGACCTACAACACAGAAGGAAAAAAAAAACAAGCTTTCCAATGGCCTAGTCAAAGACCAGACCTCAAAATTAACTGACAGGTTGAGATGGGATCAAAATGTCTCCACAAGAAAATGAAACTTTGTTTTTCACACAGAAACTTTTCTATAAGACCAAATCATTATAATAATGTTATGATGCATGAAGCTGAAGGTGAGAGAGGTCAAAGGTCGCTAGCACTAAGGAGACAGGATTACAAAACAAAATTTCAATCAGGTATTAATTCATTAACTGGTTTCCTTTCTGCCGGAGCCTCATTACATCTCCTTTAAAGGATGTTCAGTTTGACCCGTCCGCCTGGACCAGAACCAGGCCCAGAACCTGGACCAGAACCAGGCCCGGTTAGGTAATGTTAAACTGCTCCAGACCCGGACCGGTACCAGACATTCCAGCTGAATAACGTCAGTAAGCAGAGAGCGATCTCACCTCTGATTACGCTTCAAACATGACCTCAGTCAGAGGCAGCCATGTTGGCTGGGGCAGCGGATGACATCACTCAGAAACACCAGTAAAGACGGCTGTAAGCAGCAGGTACTGATTATTTTCACTTTAATAAACTGAAGCTGATCTGAATTTAAATCTCTGGTTATAACAGAGAACTGCTAGTATTCCAGTGAGGAACCTGAAGTGGAACTGAAGCCCCACCCCCAGACAAACGAGCCTACCTGAGTGGGCGGAGTCAGGAGACACTGAGGGGCGTGGCCAAGAACACTGCAGCCAAATTAGTGACATTTCCACTTTATCTGTCAACTTCTCAGACCGTCTAGCGACTTTTTCTCAGAACATCAATTAGCGAAGCCACCAGAAACAAATCTAGCATCAAAAACTCAACTAGCAAAAACTTTTTCAAAAAGCCATCAGCAACAAGTGGAGCAACAACTTTATGCAATTTGTGAACGTGCACATTATCCACACTGTTCTGGTTTTGGGTCTGGGGACGGCTCGGCTAAATTCAGATCTGTTTCCAGTTCTGGGAAACTTTTGGGGTTAAAGGTCGTGTGGATCCAGTAACGAACAGAAACGTCATCGCAAACGGATCGGACCAGCAGCAGGAAGTGGACCTGGGTCAGAACCGAATCAGAACAATAAAACAATCTGGACCCAGAGAGAGACAGAAGGCAGCGGCCCGCCAATCAGATGCCTGCAGTCATCTGCGCTTACCAGCTAGCATGCTAACATGCTAACATGCTAGCTGCCATATGGCTGCATCCTGTCTGAGTCCAGCAGTTACAGCTTTTATTTATGTTCAGATTCTGATTTTAATGCATTCATTCATAATTCATAAAGGACTTTTATTGATTAAGGCTGGTTTTCTACAAATGTTCCAGTTCATTTCATCTACCAGCAGAAATGAAAGTTGATTCATTTTTTATGAGTTTGGAAACCCAAACAAGTGTTGGTTCAGACGGTCTGGCTGTGGCTCCAATTAACTCAACTGGTTCTGTTAACCAATCAGAAGTCTCCAAAAACATGACATCATCATCTGGTATCCCTCATCCCTTAAAGAGACAGTAATAATTCTGGATTTATTCCTCCCATTTCTACCAATACGTTTATTAAATCTGATGAGTATTTATGAGGCATGTTAATGAGTAAATTAACAGAAACAGAATCATTTCTTCATGTTTCCATTATTTTGTCTTCATTTCCTCTCCATTTCTCATGTTAATATTCTGGCCTGGACTCAGGTATGTGTTACATAAATCCATATAAAGCAGGATATTAAGCTTCAGCTTCATTTGCTTTCAGAGAAAATCACAGAGATTAGATTTCAGTTCAAACAAAACAAAGCAGTGAACCGATTTCAGAACTAAAGAAAACAAATGATTCCTGCAGAACATGAATGAGAGCGAACTGAGAATCAGACACGTCGAGCGGAGTTCAACATGAAACCATCTGGAGTCGACAACGACCGTCAGCAGAACCACCGCAGGAGGTCTGAACCACAGCAGAGGTCAAGAAGTCAAGGTCACCTGCCAGCGGATCGGACCCGCCGGGTCAGGAAGAACCAGGCTGCAGCTGACCGGGTCAGCTTTGTGTGTTTTATCTGTGCAGGAACAAACGCAGGACATTTCACAGCAGTTTGACTTGGCCGCTACGTTCTGCCTCTGGCAGCAGAACCCCGACTGGACCAAAACCGGTTCTGGGTTTTCACACCAATAGCAGCTCTGCTGAAACATTTCCATAAAAGGAGTTTAACCCGAAACGCAGCGACGAGCTGCTGGGAGTCACTTTGGGCTTCTTACCGTTTTAATTAAACTCATAACTTCAACATGTCGGGTCAAGGTGACCGAAAGGTCAAAATTAGTTGTAAATGTTAGAAAATGATGTTTGTGTCCAGATATTCTGTCCGTCTCACTCAGACAGGATATTAGAGTTTTGCAGGATATGAATTAGAGTATAACCACAACTGAAAATCTACAAAGATCAAAATAAACCAAAAGAAATATTTGAACCAAAAGCATTAACCAATAAAACAGACAGAAGTCAGATAATAACAGCAGAAAGGCAAAAATTATGTTTCAAGATGGTGGCTGATGGATAATTGCTTTTTTTTACTCAAGGAAAATCTGGAGACAGTTAGGCCATAATTATTCAAGAACACTGCAGATAAATTTACATTTTCACTAGTACTAGAATGTTTATAGCACTTTCAGGTTTTCTGTATGGCATTAAGTCCTTAAGTCCAGTTTCTTAAACATCTGAACTTTCAGACAGTCCAGATTTCTCTCCCATTTTTAAGGCTTTTATTGTGAAAGTTTCTTATACTTCACTACAAAGCAGAGGAACAAACTTATTATTCAGGACGTGTTGCTGAGTGGAAGCAGACCCTCGAACGGCAGCAGCCCAGTAAACCTGACAATCTGGTAACAAGTTAAACAGCCAAACCAGGTCAATCTGAATCCAGCATGAATGTTTACTTACGTAGCATTAGCCGCTAACAGCTGACGTAGCTTCCTTCTGCTAGCAGCAGCAGAAAGAGCCTGGCTGGAACAGTTACGTCCAAAGTGCAGCTACATTTATGAGTTTATGCTCCTGGGTTGCTGAAGTTTCACTGCCTTCCAGATAAACATCAACAAAACATCCTAAGTTTTTTGATAAACTTAAAATTGTTTAATATTAAATAACACTTCAAGCTTTAAAACTAAATATTAATGCTACTCTTTACCAGGGTAATCATTAGAACCAGTAACATGTCATCCCTGAAACATGGAAGTTAGTTTATGAACCTGACATGTCTGAGTCACAGCATAGAACCGCAGTACATAGAATGTGACCTATAGACGTTCCCATCAGCTTTCTACTTTAGCTGCCCTGATCCTGGATAAACTTGATCAAGGTTTTAAATATTCTTGAAGTAAATTATTTCCCCATAACTTCTTAAATCTTTTAGTTTACAGAAGGGAAACATATTTTGTGGGCTTTTTAAATGAATTTAAATCATAATTAGCTTTTGGTCACATGCTAACTGTGATAGCAAAGGCTTAAGGTGAACTAAGGTCATGACACATCTGAGGATTAAAAACAAGGAAAACAAAACAGTGTGGAAGTGCTCATTGCATGCTAACTGCTGCTAGCAAAACAAGCTAACACCCATCCATTACTCAGCATTTTACACAATCCAGCATTGTAGCAACAAACAGCAGCTAATCTGGGACGGATGCCATTTTGGATTTTCAGGTTGTTCTTCATGAGAAATCTGATATTCTGTCTTTAAAGGGAGTTTGTTGTTCTGAATAGTTCAGGTAAACTGATAGCAGGTGTGTTACTAACGCCACACTTCGTTCTACAGCATCATGTCTTCCATGATGGGCCATCCACACGGGTTTAAAGGTCAATCAGGCATGTCTGTGGACCTTGCAAGAGGTCAAAGGGTCAATTACCAGGTCTGGTTTTCAGAGGACAATGAAACCATGTGGAGCTGTGAGAACGAGGGCGATTAGACTCTTCTTACGCAATAAACTGTAAAATTACACAACCTTTATGTTCACCTGAGTTGAGAAAGGAGGTCAAAAAGCCTAACTATTTCATTACAATAAAGGTTTTCTGACAGGATAACGGTGGAGGTGATGCACGGTTTGATTCAGGAGGGCTGAGACGGATGTGTCCAGTGGAGCGAACACAAAGCTGGGGTCTGCTGGTGGTGGTGGGAGGACCAAACAAAGCTCCACAAGTTGCATAAATCAGTGGAGCGAAGTGTTAACCTCCCTTATTCTGCTGCTTCACACGTTTCACACATGAAACCAGCCACAGATGGAAAAAATCACCGATCGCCACGATGCAACGAGAGCAACCAGGTGGGTCCGATGTTGGATTTAAAATGGGCCCCAAACGTGGAGCGCTCGTCTGACGACAGGCTGGGGATCAAAATAACTCCAGACTGAGAAAAGAGGAGCAGGAGAGACGGTCCTGACGACAACAGGAAGCTGGAAACAGGCACAACCTGCTTCCATTACAAACGTCCCCAAAAGTGTCAATATTTCACTCATGAAAAAGTTTTTTTTACAATTGCGATGTTTGTTAACTGAGAAACGCAATTTAAATCACACGACTGAGTTTGTTCAAACAAAAAGTCATTATAAATCCTCCTCCTCCTACTTCCTGTCGTCTTCTTCGTCTTTTCCACCAGCAGTAACATCCAGTTGTGGATCACATGATTTATGTGATGCAAAAAAAGTGTTTCCATCGCAGCTTTTCAAAATAAACTCATTTCAATGCAGTCAGAGAATCACCTGATCCCAAAGTAGGACAGTTTTTGTTTTTCTCTCTTTCTGCAGGTGTAGCAGCAGACGTCTGCAGGGTTTCCTCATGACTCTTTCTCTCCTCTACTTCTGTTTCTCCATATATTTTCTTTTCTGTCTTAATGTCCATTAAATTTGAAATGAACATTTACATGTAAATCAAAAGGAGCATCATGTGAAAGCCGTAACGTTCAGCTTGTGACAGTAAATCACCTTCAGTCCCTCTAGGTAGTGCTGGACGTGTTGGGATTTAAAAAGAAAAAGTGATTTCAATCACATCGCTGAGGATGCTGAGCTCAGACGGATCGGATCCACACCTCTGATCACCAGCAGCAGTTTTTGAGATCAAATCCCCCCGACTGACACCTTTCCCAGCCACTTGGCACCAATCTGATCCGGAATAAGGACGACTCCTGAATGTCAACACCTTTAAAAACTCTGGGTTTATTCCGGGTTCATCTCTGAGAAACCTGATAAAATCTCTGGTCTCTGTTTTGGCCTTCATTAATTATTCAGTGTGTTTGGTGGGTGAAGCTCTCCTCTGAAGGCTTTGTGTTTATTTTGCGCCGACTGTTTGCCCCAAGCGTCTTGGCTTCATTTCCTGCGTCCTTCAAGTCGTTCCTGCCAGGTCTTTTCCTGGATTTTTTTTCTGCTGGAGGAGGAATCAGCGTTTATCCAGGAGCAGCCTTTCTGCTGACCCTCCAGCTGACGCAGCGGAGCCTGTCTGGGTCTTTGAGGCGGTCCGTTTCCTGGACGGGGAACCCAGACTTTCGTCCTGATATTTCCTCGTCGTGACGGAGTTAGCAGCAACATGAGCTCCAAACCTCAGAATTATGAAATACAATGATGAAACAGGAAACTCAGACCTGATTGTCTCGATAATAATCTGGTTACAGTGAAACATTTAATATGATATAAAACTGATTCATAGTATAGTTTCCAACAAAGTATTTACATTATTACATTTACAGTGTTAAATTATTTAATAAAGTCCATCTGTAGTTCCAAACATATTTATAGTATAGTAGTTTATATGTTAAACTACTAATCCTAGTTTACTGTGATAAAAACACTGAAATTCCCTGACCTGCAGCTTGTTAATTGTCCTGTTTTAGTGTTTTATGGTCCTAATGGAGGCTTTCAACATTCAGGGAGGTCCCTTGTGGGGTGAAAGGTCACGGATCTACTCAGAACCATCGGCTTAAAGCCACCAATTGTGATTTTAAATGAAGGATTTATTCCATTTTCTACAGACATTCATCATTAAGATCCCGCTGCAGTGAAAGTGAACAGAAACTATGAGCTGAAGATGATTATTAATTAAAACGTTCAGCAAGAACAACTCCCAACCTGAACCTTCCTGGGATTCGTTTCAACCCCGAGTCTCAGTTTTTGGGTTTATTCTGCAGAAATTAGACCAAACAAAGTTTCAGTTTAGGATAAGAACCGTTTTCCAGCTCAAAGAGAAGACCAGAAGATCCTGGAAAACGTAGAATCGTGTTTGGAAAGGAAGCTGAAAGCAAATAGCTGAGGATTAAGTTGAGAAAGGATTTTAAATCAGAGATGTTAAACGATCCGGAGCGTCGAGAGGCTGAGAGGGGGAGGGAAGGAGAGTCCAAATTAAAGAGGCTTCAAACAAAGCTCTGCCTTCCACACGGGGCTCAGATTGAACCTCGCCCCTTTAAGTGAGCCCGCTTTGTCGCCCCGCTCTGATCCAGTCAATCAGTGACCCGCGGCTTAGCTGGGGGGCTTTGAGCTCCTTTACGACCCGGAGCCCCCGCCCCTCCGCCTCGCCCATCGTTCCTCAAAAAGAAGAATGGTAATTAACTGATGAAGAGCTCAGTGAGATTATCCGGCCCCCCGCCGGGCGCCGGCGGTGCGGTAGTGTCCCGGAGGAGAGCGGCCCGATGAGGAGGGACGGATCTGAAAAGGTCCATTCAGACCGGACCGCTTTCATCTCAGAGCGGCGATCAGCGACGGGAACGCCGCTTCACACCCGCACAAACGCAGCGCTCAAAGACGGAATGTCAGACGGAGGTCCAAACACGGGGAGCATGGGCCGGACCGGACCGGACCGGACCGGAGCACGGCCCGGACTAGATTGGACTGGACCAGACCGGACCGGACCGGAGCACGGGCAGGACTGGACCGGACTGGAGCTCAGAGCAACGCTGGTAAAAACGTTAAAGGGTTGATAGAGGAGCCATGCTGGGATGACTTCCTGGAGGCGGAGCTTCAGAAATAGCAGGAGCTTCTTAAAGAGACAGAGGCCTAATTTCAAGGTGTTAAGATTACAAAGTAAACGTTCCTTTCAGTCATATTTGATATATGTGGCATTTTTATAACAACATAATGTTATACAAGTGTAATATAGTTACTAATATAGTTTCTTAAACATAAAACTGCCCTTTAAAGCTCAGCCAATGTGAAAAAGTGGTTTCAGTCTCCATCTGTCCTTCAGACTGGAGCAGATCATGAGGATCTTTTGCTCGCCGACAGATTGAAGCAGAAACAATTTTAACCAAAACTCAGAATAAAAACATGAGATAGTAAAAGATTCACACGTCTAATCACGACCAAAACTCAACAAACGTTCTGAGCCAAATCAGAACCAAACCACCAGAACCACTCACTGAATCTAAAACTTTCTCCCCGGGCAGCAGCTCATTTCAGAGCCCCCACACCGCCGGGGCCCCACGCAGCCGGGCCCTCACCCCGCACCCCGCCCCCAACACGTCGGACCACCCAGAGCTTCAACTGACCCGGCGGCGCCGCTCAGCCTCGGTTCTGACGGATCTCACCCAGAACATGCAGGACAGGCAGACCCAGGTCCGAGCCGCAGGCAGGCTGAGGGAGACGGACGGCATGATGCTTCCTCAGGGTGAGCCCGGCCGCCAGCCGCAGGAAGGTCATGACCCCTCTGGACCCCACCGTGCTCCGCTGTCCGCTCCGGATCAGAACCAGGCTGCCTCTCTGAGCCGCTCCGTCAGTCTGAGGGAAACTTTCACAAAGCGTTTCTCCTCCAGCTGGGGGTTCGGCTGGGGGAGGGGGTGCTCCGCTCGCCCATTTCTCCCTCTCTCTCTCCAGACCTCCAACTCTCACTGCTTTTAATTTCATTCATTGCCCCCCCTCCCCTGTGCACCCCTCCTCTTCCCCTCCCCCTCCTGTTTCTGCGTCCTTTTTAATATTTCATCAGCTCTGCCTCCGTTTGCCCTTCAGATGAACACATGTTTCCCCTGACAACAGGAAATGCAGCCGCGACATTTAGGATCTCAGTCCTGGTTGGAAAATCGGCATTAAAAACAAAAAAACTTTCCTTTCTTTAATTTAGAGCGATTAAAACTTTCAACAAAACAAATTCAGGATAGAAAAACACAAGTAGTAACAAAAGGTGTAAGAATCTAATGAAAAAATGAGAAGACATGATGGTGAGACATGGTGGTGGCAGCACCATGCTGTGGACAGACGGGGTTAAATAGGAGAGGAAGAGTTAAGATGTTATGCTTCAGATCAAAGCTGATTTATGGGCTAGAATGGCCTAGTCAAAGTCCAGACTAAGCTTCACCTTCAGTCTGTTCAAAACAGGTGAAACCTAAACTAGAAGACCAGAGGAGGTTGATGCACGCCGCACTTTTCAGATTTTATTTGTTAAAAAATGGTAAAAATCCTGAATAATTTTTTTTACTTCAGTTCAGGTTGTTCATAGAATACAGAAAAGTTCTTGGATCTAAGATGAAAAAATTAGAAAAGTGATCAATAATTTTAGTTTTTTTTTAATTGGAGTTGTATTTTTAGATAGACTGACGTTTCCAGATGTTCTCCATCCAGTCGGAGGTTTTCCCAGCATGCTCGTTGTTCGCCGTAAACACACACCCTCTCAGGTTCACAATCAGCCGCTGTGTTGTATACAGGTCTGCCAGTTTCTCACACACTGTTCAAACACACAGAGCCAGACACACCCAGAAACACACACACACACACCTACACACACACACACACACACACACAGCGTTAATCTGCTGGCATTTCCTCAGCTCCACACTGAGACGCCCAGAAAAATCCTCCTCATGTTTGGTTTTTATTTCTATACGTTTACATGACGACTAAAAAGAAGGTCCAGTCTGTCTGGCATCTTTCAAATCGAGGCTCATCCAGTCCGGTCCATCCGAAGTTGAATTAAATCAAAATCAACTTCGATGCTGAAGTGAAAGCAAAATAAAAACGGAAACTGAGGAGTTAGCATCCAGATGCTAATGAGCTAATGTTATCACTGTGAAGCTCAAAGAAACAACAACTTGACAGAATAATTATTCAAGATATCAGTGATGTCATTCTGACTGGTCAAAATGTTGATAAAATATCCAAAATAAAAAAGTAATCTGGATAAAAAAACTTCATTATATCTCTAATTCATTTGGAGTCAAACTAACAGTTGTAGAAATTTAGTTTTGCGGAGTCATAATTTGCTCAACATCTCTGCAAAAATTGAATCTCATATACATCTTTAATTAGTAATATAAGTAAAAGTAAAACTTCTTAAATTTACTTTATGACTGGTTATAATTTAGTTGTTAATACCTGGAATATGTTTCAGAAACACAGTAATTAATTGTAGATATTTATAATTAAGGACAACTTAATGATAAATCTGGTATAATTTATTTAATATCAATTCAACTTAAAAATACTATATTGATTCCCTAAGGGAACTCCGGTGCTGTTTTAACTCATTCATTCAAAAATCTTCAAATAGTTATTGTAGCTGATGGTGGCTGTTTGTAGCAGTCTGTGTTACAGCAAATTTGTAAAAGCCTCTGACTAATTACTAAAGACTAGTCAGAATGTAATTAGAGATCTGAAATATGCATGTTGTCTAGTCAAAATATAAGATAGATATTAATAAACTAATATGTCTGTTCATAAAACACTTTCAGATTTCTGGAATAAAAGCTGATTTTATATTAAAATGGCTTGCCATACAACAGTGATGTACGGTAAAATAAAATAAAATAAAATGAAATGAAAACAGATTCCGATAACTGGAACCAACCAGCCGATCCCTAACCTGTTCCTGCACAGCATGTGGTGACAGTAGAGAGGAAAAACTCCCCGTTAAGAGGAAGACCCCTCCAGCAGAACCAGAACCAGAACCAGAACCCGCAGCCAGTCGACTGGAGGTTTGAGGAAACAGAAGAACTGAACCAGGAGAACTTCCTCAAGTCGTGGCTCCAGTGACTTTTTACGAAGTATCGCATCAGAAAAGCTTGACAGAAACGGAAAAGTTCAGAATAAATTTCTCAATTTTGCAAAAAGTTTTACACTCATTTTTTTTTGTCTTTTCTTAAACAATAGAGTTAAAGTGAAGATGGAAACATGTCGTAATGACTCAATGCTGCCATCCACTGGTGGCTCTGCGCCTTACCAGAGGCACCAAACCTTGAGCTACAAGCGAGTTACCATCTTCTACTTCCTGTTTATTCCAGCCATGCGTAGCGTCAACATGATGACATCACGCTTTACGAAGCCGGTTTGATTCTCTGCACCAGTTTATGGAAACACAGATAATTTGCATTTTTACGACATTTTAAAAGTTTGATCAAAATTCGTGTGACAATTGGATGAAACCATAAATACTGTTACTGTAAAAAGTTAACGGTAGTAACAGCTCCTTTAGTGGCTTCATCTAGGAGAGAAACAGCTAAACGGGTTTAGAGAGAGTTAGAAAGCAGAAGCAGGACTCCAATTCTAATGGAAAGTTGAGTGGAAGAAAAATAACCAACAGAGATAAATGAACAAAGTCGTATACCAGAACATTTCAGATTTCTTTCTGCTTCTTTCTGCTGATGATCCTCATGGAGAATCTTTATTTCCCAGCAGGCCTTGGTACCAGCTTTAGTTACCACGGTGACAAACAGAATCTGGAGGCCATCATGAAGAGGAAGATGATGAAGACGAGCTCAGCAGGACCTCAGGCTGTTCCCAGCCGTGCCTGCAGCGCCCTCTGGTGGCCACGAGACAAAATGAGCTCAGAGAGCAGAAACAGGAAGCAGTGATGACAGAGGGGGGGAGGGAAGGGGGTTGTTGACACAGAGAGGAAGAACCTCCCCACCCCGCTCCCCCCCAGGGACACACCCTGCCCCGCTCTGTCTCCCCTCTGCTGAAACAATGCCCCCCTCAGCTCACATGTGCTGAAACGTTTTCTCTGTCCTCTGAAGGAGCTTCAGCCAACCAGCTCAGAGCTCAACGCCGCCCCCTGCAGGCCGCCTGCAGCCACAGCATGAAGGGAAGCCAACCAGAGCAGAAACCAGAGCAGGAAACTACAAACAGGAGAAAAGTGAAATATTCTTTATGAAGTGGATGTAAATAATATACAAGTTTCCCTTTCTGAAATCAGGGACAAAGACTGAACTGTTTCAAGCCGTAATTTATTGTAATCTTGATTATTATGACCCGCAAATATATCAAATCAATAGAAAGGATGTTTTAAAGAGAAATATTTGGTTTTTGTGAATTCTGTTCACTTTTATGTAATGTTTGGTTGGGGCTCCTTTTGCATGAATTCCTGCATCATCGTCTTCATCGTTGGTCTGGTGTCTCATCTTCTTCTGTACAATACTCCATAGCAATTTCATTAATACATTAATTTGCTAATCTGTTAGCGCTTTAGCCAATTTAACTTCACCTACATTTTTCCATATAAATTCTAAAGAACTAATTTATTTGGCTGTTTTTTAAACTTTCAGATAAATAAATATCAACATTCAATATTTATCGACTTAATTCTTCAAATATTCATGCTATTATTTTGAAGGTGATATGGACAGTGGTTCTGTTTCCTCTCCTCGTGTTTTCACTTTTTTTCTCAATAACTATTTCATACAAGAAAAAAACAAAAGACAGACAGTGGAGAGTCAGATATAGACATAAACACAGTACCTAACGGAGCTATGGAACATGTTTATGTCCAAATTAAATCGCTGCTCAAGGGCAGGCATGATAGTGATGTAGTGATTTAGCATTAGCTTCTGCTTCCGCTAAGTAGCCTAGCTAAGTGAAATAAATCTAGAGCTGGAAACTAGAGATCAGGCTGAACTTTGACCTTAACCTTCACGTAGAGTCGGCCCTCTATCAGCTGAAGAACATCTCCAGGATCTGCTGTTGTCATAGCAACCTTCCAGACCTCTCAGCTCTTCTGGTTCTGGTTCTGCTCTGCATCAGAACCAGAACCAGAATCAAACCTGGAGAAGCAGCATTCAGCTTCTATGCAACCACAAATCTGGAACAAACTTCCAGAAAACTGAAAAACAACCGAAACACTGAGTTCCTGACAGCTGCAGAAGCAGAACCGCTTGGATGTGATATTTAGTAGACGATACTAAGCTGAATTTTTAAGATGCTGACGTTCAAAATGAGCAAAATTCTCACAATATTCAGCAAGAACAAGACAGGAAGTTAACCCTGCATCATAATTCCTAATACTCCAGAAAGATTTCCAGTAAAGTCTGCATACATGTCTGCGTGTGTGTGTGTGTGTGTGTGTGTGTGTGTGTGTGTGTGTGTGTGTTAGCACAGCGTCAGGGTGGGAAGACGTTAGCGATAACCTCAGAGAAGCAACTGTTGCTCCAGAGAGAAGCTCGACGTTTTCTAGCTGCTTTTAGAAAACAGAACTCTGAACAAACTGAAGGTAAAAATGAAATCATTTCCGTCCTTCAGCCTCTCAGCGCTGCACCGCTGTACCTGGCTGCTGCCGCTCCGCAGCCTCCAAAACGGAAAGATGCAGAGGAAGAACAATTTCGCCCAACTGAAGACAATGTGGAGACACCAGTGAAATCCTCCCATCCCGTCCTGGACCTGTCCTGGACCCGTCCTGGACCCGTCCTGGACCTGTCCTGGACCCGTCCTGGACCCGTTCTGGACCCGTTCTGGACCCGTCCTGGATCCGTCCGGCTCCGCTCGTCTCACCGGGGACAAAAACAGGACACTTTCCATCCAATTAAAGGAAAATCGCGTCTTTTGTCCTGCAGCATCCCTCTGTAGTCCGTCTCTGGATGCAGCGACATTAAGGACAGAAATGGGCGGGGCGGGTTGGGTCGGGCAGAGCCGCCTGATATGGAGCCAGGCACTTAGAGTGATGGGAAAAGGCTGGGGGGCAGTGGGGCGTCTGCACTGCGAGGGGAAATGAAGGAGCCTTTCTGCCAGAGCGTTTTAATCTGGAACCGGTCCAACTCGCCTGATGGAACCAGAACAAATGATACAGAACCGCCTTCTGACCGAACCCACAACCAACCGGATCAACGTTCTGGGAAAATATTTGATATGTTTAATTTTAAAACATTTTTTACATACAAGATTCCAGAGCTGGAACTAAAGATGCACCGATCCAGTTTTTTTCACTTCCGATACCGATACCGATATCTGAGTATCGATTGATACAGAAAAACAACCAAACTGATTTAAAACGTTTTCTTTTTTTTTTTCAAATACAGACATGAAAGTACTAAGTTAATTTGGTAACATTACAGAACAATTAAATCTAGTTTTCTAAGTTTGGCCAAACATGTAAAAACAAATATAATTTATTCAGTCAGTGAAATCAGGAGAATAACAGCCACTGTAAAATAAATAAAGAAAGAAACAAAATTTAACTGCACAAACATATCTTCTTTCAAATGGTTCAGAAAGTTTAATTAAAGTAAAATAAATAATAAGGCATAGAACTAGACTGAATAGATCTTCACAGATATCCAAATTATTGTCAATATCAGGACCAATACAGATATTAATATCAGATCGGTTAATTTCTAGCTAGAACCTTTGTATGAACACGTTTCGGGTATGGCAGTAAATCTGATGCACAGCTGCATCCACTAACATCTGCTATCATCCACTAACACCTGCTAACATCCGTTAATAGCCGCCAACATCGGCTAACAGCCGCCAACATCCGCTAACACCTGCTAACATCCGCTAACACCCGCCAACATCCGTTAATAGCCGCCAACATCCACTAAGACCTGCTAACATCCGCTAACACCCGCCAACATCCGTTAATAGCCGCCAACATCCGCTAACAGCAGCTGCTTCTCTCAGCCAACCAAGGGTTAATTTCTGCTTCAAACTGGAAAAGACTATCATAGTTCTAAAAGCCTCTCAGAGAAGCAATGCTAGCCTAGAATAGCATTTCAATGCTAAACATGTAGCAGCTAACACTAATGTCAGCGTCCACTGAAAGACATTTTGGTTTTCAGCTTGTTTGGCTGTTTTTTCTCTCAGCTGCTGATTTTTCTACAGACTCTAGAGTCCAAGTTCAACCAGTGACAGACGCCTGAGGATTCACGGCTGGACCGGGTTTCAGAAGCAGAACAGAACCTTCCCACTGTGAAACACTTTTCTCTGGGGTCAGAACCAGAACATCTGGATCAACCGAAGGCAGCTTGATGCACTGGATTTTATTTATGAGCTCAATATAAATGCACACCACACTTTTCAGATTTCTCTGAAAAGTTTGTCACATTAAAATCTCAACAAAACAAACATTTGCAGCTGGAAAGCAACAAAAGAAGGAAAAAATCACAGAGAGGCAAATACTTCAGCCAGGGCAGAAGAGCAGCGTTATTAGATGATCAGAAAAATGATGACAGTTTAACATCTTCAACGGATTTTTACTCAAATAAAAGCAGCCGTCCAGTTTTTGGTAAAAGGCGACTCAAGTAAAAATTACATCACCAGACGGACCAAAATATAAAGTTATGTGAAAAACTTTGATATCTTAAGGACAAATATGAAAAATAATTAGTCTAAATAATTACAAAATAACAACATTAGGCAAAAGAAACAATTTTCCCAAATTATTTTGTTTCCATAAAAAGTTATGAAGTTTTAAACTGCAGGTGAATCTTTGGTTAAAAGTTTATAATTTAGTGAAGTTACACACAAAGGGAAGTTTATCAATACTTCATAATAAAATGAAAACTAAAAATGAGTTACTGCAGTAAATGTAACCAGTTTCTGCTCAGCTCCTGAACCGAAACAATCCTGGCAAACAGACAAAGAACCAAACTGTTGTCTTCCTGTTCTCTGCAGGACAAACAATGGGTCGGTTTCGGCCGGGTCACACCGGGCCGGCTGAGCGCTCAGCCCGGTTAGACCAGAGGTCACCGGGTCACGGGTCATTGTTCCCCTCAGAACAGGAAGTGACCAGTCACGCTGTCAGAACGTGAGTCTGCCGGTGGCGACATCATCGGGTTAACGGGAACCGACTCCATCAGACGATCCGGTCAGAAAACATCCATAAAAACGGCCATCAGAACCAGAACATCAGAACCATCCGTCTGAGAACTCGACTGAAGTCCAGCTGTTTTCTCAATATTCACTCATTTCAAACTTCAAACTAAACATTTAGCCTCAAACTAAATGTTTAGTTTGAGACTGAAATACTAAATATTCTCTGTTCAGTTAGCATATTTAGTTATGCTAGTACGCTAACTAAACTGAATATTTGCTAACTAAATATTTACCTTCAAACTAAATCTCCAGTTTGAAGCTAAAACTAGAAATTTATTTAGTTTGAGGTAAATTTGACCCTCCAACTAAATATTTGTCCAAAAGATAGATATCTGGCTTAATAACTAAAAACCATATCAACTAAATATTTACCCTCAAACTAAGTAACTAATTATTTAGCCTCCATCTAAATATCTAGTTTGCTAACTAAATATTTAGCTCTGAATATTTAGTTTGGACCTGTGACAATTACAAATTAATGAATAACAGTGAAAATTTGACTTTGAAACATAAACTTTTGCATTTCTTTCCCTCTTAAGACAAACTAAATAACCAAAATTATTGTTAATGTTTTACCTTTTCCTGTTTTCTTGGAGGCTCTTGATTAAATGCAAAGAAAAGCGATTCCAGAAATCTTTTACGCTTGTTGCTAAAAGAAGTTTCAAAACAATCAAAAGCGTCAGATCTGACGCTGTGTTGTCGGGTTTGACCCCTGACCCCTGACAGACTCACCAGCCAGAGGGACATCGCTGAGTTGGGTCTGAAGAACCAGGAGCCGTTATTCCCTCCACAGATCCAGAGCCGATGGACTGGGAGCGTTGGGACGCACTGGCCAGCACCAGCCCAGCAGTCTGGCTCCTATCCACCAGCTTCCTGAGCTGCATTGTTCCAGCGGCGCAGAAGGAAACACGTGAGCGCCGTGGAAAGCTGCAGTCAAGAGATCACTGCATGGAAAGTGGGAGCAACCAGAGTCGATTGTTTTCTCTGATCTGCTCCAAACGGATAAAATCTGTTGAACCCGGAGAAGTCCAACAGGATGGTCCAATCAGACGACAGCAGGTCCAAACCTGCTGTTAACTGGTACAATTAGCACTTTATCAAGTTCAGAAGTTCAGAGGACTCCACAGCATTTACACCACATCCAGTCATTATCCTCATGGTTTGCTAACAGGAAAAAAACAGAAATTAGCAGCTCTTGTTGTGTTTTATCAGTTTTTTGAAGTCCAGACTGGAAGCATCCTGATGCAGATTCAAATGTTTCCAACAACATTTTTTCTTTGTCCATTAGAAAACAAACTTTATACCATCTTCAAACTTCTATTTTTATTAAGAAAATAAAATAAGCCACCTGCCTCATGGCTGCAGACAAACAAAGAAACACTCTGCACAGGGAGGTTAAAGGTCAAGGACGTCCCTCTGAAACCGGGGTTAATGGAAGCCATGTTGGATCCATGGGACATGAACATGGCCGCAGTCTCAACACGACTTTCAGACGCAGAGGCGTTTTCTTCTCTGGCTGACAAAATGGTGGCCATCTTTCTGTTCTGCACACACAGAAACTGGATATTTACCGTCTGACATATTTACCAGGATATTTACCGTACAATCTGATCACTAACATAAGAACCAGAGGGGGAACGCAGGCGGACATGAGGCGGTTTGTGTTCATGCAGGTGGAATGGATCCTGAACAACCTGAAACCTGAAGTGAAACCTCCAGGATTCAATCCTCAGAAAGTCTCCAGAAACAGGGGCTTTCTGTGAGCCCAGAGCGCTCACTGCCCCCTGCTGGTCCCTTCAGACACTGCAGGCTGTGGCTCAGTTACAAGCAGCGGTGGAAGCAGCTGCTGTTCTTACATAAATAACTGATACCTGATAAGCAGACTAAATTAGTCATGAAGTACGTGAATAAAGATCAGATCTAACGCTGCACACGCTCCGGTTCTCACATGTTCTGACTAATTTAACTCATGATCCGACACAGACATGGAGAAAAAAACCAAACCAAACAGGTGAATCCAGGAGCTTTAAGAGAGAAATGATTAATATGGCTAGAGACGACAATAATTAAACTTCTTGATCATTTTTTCCTGTATATTTTTTGTACAGTTTTGTTTTTTTAATGCTCTGACTGCGTCTGTGTATTAATGATTAATCGATTGCTAAATTAGCCGATTATTTCCATAATCACTTCATCACAATTAATCAGATTAATAGTTTCAGCTCAACACCAGAGTTTCATCTCTGTCTCTACAGCCCTCAGTTAGCAGGTTAAAGGTTAAAGGTCATGACCCTGAACCAGTATGGCTGGTTTGAATGGTTGAAACAAGATGGCCGCCGGTCTGAGGTCTGTGAGTGGAGATGCTGAGGAAACCGCCTCAGACGTCTCCTCAGCATCCACCGTAACCATGACGATGGCTCATTATCAGCATGTAATTATCATCAGTAGCAGGAGTTTGAAAAGTTTATTAAGAAGAAAGAAGCAGACGTCAGGTCCTGATTAGAAGCTTCTCTTCAGTAAAACATCTTTTTTCTCATAATTTTAAAATCGTTGTTCTGGTAATTTGCGTCCTTATTCAGCCAATATTATGATTACATTTCAGCATCTGTGACCAATTAATCACAATTGATCAAAAAAATATTCACTTTTCGTTCAAAAACTTTTTGCTACCAGATTGTTGAACAGACAGATGAGCTCCTGCACATCTGTCAACATCTGGCACCAAGAGGAAATCAGGTCCACTGAAACCGTTTCCAAGGTAACACAACAACTGCTTTTCTCTTCCAGCCCAGTGACTCTGTGTTCATGTGACAGAAGGTCAGAATGAGGCGTCTGCAAACCAAAAAGAGCTCAGGGTCAAGAAAATCCACTTTACAGTCACTTTGAGACGCCGATGGACCGGCCTGGACGAGGACAGTCCTGTCTCTGTGTCTGTCTCTGTCTTGTTGGACAGGGACAACAAGACAGAGACTTGTTGTCCCTGTCTTGGCCTGACGTTGCTTGGCCTGATGTGGGATTCCTCCTTCCTGATGAAAGAGCCGCAGCGTTCAGTTTCTGACTGCAGGAGGCAGGAAAAAACGGAGCGGAGTCCCAGACTGACCGGACCGGACTGGAAGCAAAAGCTGCTGCTGGACGATCTGAGGCCAAATAAAGGCAGAACAAAACGCTCTGCTGCAGCTGCAGCTGCTGCAGCTGCTGCTTCATCCAGACTCTTCAGGTTTTGTTTCAGGAAATATTTTACCTCCAGCAGGATTTTCCTCCTGAAATTTGGAAATTTATTTTTGAATTGATTAATGGCCACAGGAATCGACGGAATAACTGTTTTAAAATAATCATTAGCTGCAGCTCTACATTCATGATCAGTCACCATGACGATCTGTCCTCTTAAGCGCAGCTGTTCCCGGCATACGACAGACCAAACAAATAAACCTTGTATTAGCTATGCACTTTATTGAATTATGGTTTAATTTAACTCAAAGTTTAAAAAATCCTGGTAAAAAGTTATAAATATCCTCTTCATGTCCTAATTAAAGTATCTGGAGTGGCTGTGCGTTCCCAGCTCCGTTGGCGCCACAGAAACACCGACGTGCCAAACTCTAATCTCACGGTCTAATTTTAATCTGCACTTGTGTTTCAGGCATGGCAGCGCCGCGGATTAGCAGCAGTAAAATAAAAACACACCAAATGACAGAGACAAAGAACGCAGCGGGAAAGAGGAAGAACAGGAGAAAAGGAAGAAAGGAAGGAGAGAAAGAGGAGAAAGGAAGGAGAAATCAGGTGAATGTAGATAAGCTGCTCCTGATAACGGCTCTGTTAAAGTAACGCGTTCTGTTCGTTCCAACACCTTATCTAAATATACGACTGTTTGCTCCATCGTTTCTGTCAGACTGTGAGGTCAGAGATAAAACCTGCTGGTCTGTTCAGTAAACCAAAGCTTCTCCAGCATTAAATACCTTTTATTATCCAAATTAAACAATAAAAATATTTTAAAATATGTCATTAAGACACAGAAAGACTGAGGCAGAGCTGCACTTGGTTATGAAACAAAGACTGAATCATTCTGTCTCGTTTCCAGATGATATTTTCACAATAAAACGACGTTCTGCCACCGCCGAGACGAGAGCAGCACAGTGAGTTCTCACACTGATGGGAAACGGCGCTGGAAAATACTTTCTGTCATTACATCGTTTAGAAAAGTCACTGCAGAGCCGCCAGTCACAGAGCAGCAGCTGCAGGACGACGAGGAGCTGAGCAGGTTGAGTTCAACATCAACAGATGGAAACGAATCCATCCAAAAATCTACTGGAAACATGACAGGCAAACGATCGTTACTGAGAACCATCCTAATATAACTCTAGAAATGAATACAGCAAAACCAAGGCAGTAAAATAATCACACAAAAATGATTAAAAGGGGCGTGCTGTGGTGGCGCAGGGGTTCAGCACAACCCACATATGGAGGCCCTAGTCCTCCACGCAGCCGTCGCAGGCTCGATTCACAGGTTCAACCTTTGCTGCTTGTCTTCCCCCGTGTCTCATTACCCACCTTCCTGTCAACTAACTATCAAATAAAGGCCACTAGAGCCAAAAAAAAAAATTTAAAGAAAAATTTACTAATAAAAAAGAGGAAAAGAAGAAAAACATGAAGCAAAGGGAGAACATGGGCTAAAAAAAAAAGCTAAAAAAAACAAGAGAAAAGGAAAATAGGAAATAAAACAAACAAATGGGAAAGAACAGTGGAAAAAATATAAAAAGCCAAAATGGTAACAAATCTTTTGAGTTTCTTTTCATCTGACATCAAACAAAAGAGAAACGTGATTCACTTTAAGCACAAAAACAAAAACATTTCCATCTGTTTTCTCACCAGTTATCAGGAAAAGTCCTGAGAAAATGTGAAGCTGAACTCCAGGATTTTAACTCCTGCAGAGGAGCAGCCTGAACTGGACAGAAGGGTGATTATCTGGACCAAGAGAAGAGAAGTGATGGAGACCAGAACCAGAACCCAGTGAAATATCTGAATATTTCACTGAACAAATGAAGCTGCATGAGGATAAAAACAGAGAAAGTTCATAATGACGCTGAGAGACAGAGACCCTGAAGGGAGGAGGCTGTGATGTCAACATGATGAACTTATGAGTGTTTGAGCAAAATTAAATCATCCAACTAATGAAAAACAGATGCAACAAATTCCAGACATGTGACTTTAACCCAGAAAGAATCAGTCGGTTTCAGCTGAACGTGGCAGAGCGGCGCCTGGCGAGTTAAACACACGAGCTGCACAGACTGGTGGGGTCCAGGAGGCTGATGTCACGACAGACGGACAGACAGACAGACAGACGGACGGACGGACGGACAGACAGCCAGCCAGCCAGCCAGCCTGGTGGGGGGGTTAGGGAACTAATGACTCAGCTACCGTCACAGAGACGCATTTATGTAGACTTTATTGTCAAGCTCATTTCCTGGGAAATCAATAGTTTCTGTGGAGCATTAAAAGGTCGGTACATAATATAATTTTTATTATTATTATTATTATTATTATTATTATTATTATTATGTTGGCCTCAGAGAGTCTATTACCTTCCTTAGCAGTTATGTGTCCGTCCAATTGTTATATGAACTTTTAAATTGCTGGGAAAATGGAATTGCGAATGAGGCATGTTTCCATCTGCTAGCTTGAAGCAAATCAACCAGATGTTGATGCAGGGGTGGGCAACTCCAGGCCTGGAGGGTCTCCTGCAGCTTTTATATGTGTCTCTACTTCAACACACCTGAGTCAAATAATGAGGTGGTTAGCAGGACTCAGGAGAACCTGACTGCACTGAGGAGATGATTCAGCTGTTGGACCAGGGAGACATTAAGAGCTGCAGGTCACCGGCCCTCCAGGACCAGGATTGCCCAACCCTGTGTTGATGCTACACCAGCTAGAAACAGGAAGTAGAGGTAACAAACGTCTTGGGGTGGGAAACGTATTCAGCAAATGAGTTTTCATCTCCTGCTTTAGAGCTTTAGCTCTTTATTGGAAAAGCCAAAAATCACCTCAGCCAAGCAAAACAACTTTTAAATTTTGTAAAAAATTGAGGCAGTTATTTTTAATTTTCTGTTACATCAAACTACTTCAAAATATGTATAAAAACATTGACTGAAACACTGCTAATCCGCTAATCCACTAATCTGCTAATGTGCAGAGCTAATTCTTCATTTAGCGCTAACTTTGAAAATGTTTAGCACACTTAGCTTCCCATACATACATTTTCCACACACCACTAACTAAATCGTTAATTGTGCTAACTCTAAAGTGCTAATCATAAACATTAGTTATGCTAACGCTAAAGCACTATACCAAGATGGTAATTAGATAATGTCAAAGCAATAATTTCAAACATATTGGTAGCCACCATGTGCCGATGAAATGCTATGTATCACTAGCACGTGGTTATGTTAAAGTTAGAAGTTTAGCATTAGCTTGTGCTAAATGTTTTTATGGGACATTAGCATTATCTGCTGCTACATAAAGTATTTTTATAGCGCTGTAGCATCAACTTCAGCTAAATACGATGTTTTGAAGTGCTTAACATTAGTGAGCTACTCTTGACGATTAGCATATCAGTGTTAGCGCAGCCACAGTTTCTTACAGCAAAGCATCCTCAGATCATTTCCCTCTCAGTCCAGTAAGACGCGCATGCCGGTGTGAATACCTCTGGAATTCCTCTGCAGCATCGGAATGTGTTGGTGTGCAAACCGCTCCGCTGCAGGACCAGTGAGGGCGAAGCAGCAACAATGATCTGCCTCAGCTTGTTACAAGGCTTGGTGTTCAAGTAAAGAGAGGAAAATAAATCCTGGGGTCTTTCTTCGCGCCTGCATTCAGAGGAAATGTAGCACGTCAAAGGGGAGATTTATTACGTCCCCAAAGAAAAAAAAACTTCTCCTGATGATGAAAACATGATTGGGTGACGTGGGAGCCCGACTAACTCCTGCTCCACCGTGACAGCAATTACCCTCACGGCCCCGAAGCATCCGACTTTTCATGAAAAAGTCCTGAAAGGAAGAAAAGGGAACCACGAAAAATCAACAAAGGACATTTTGGAGGAAAAGGGATGAAATGTGGGCGAGCCGAGCTGCCTGTCCATCACTGGGAAGTGCACTGAAAGGCTACAAAAGCCCCCAGAGAGAGTCTTTGGGGGGGCTTTTCAACGTTGCCAAGAGCAAATGCTTCATCGCCCTGCCAAGTATCAGAGAGAAGACAAGAAAATTCCTCCCACACATGGAGAAAAATCAACAAAACTGGAGGACAAAGGCCACTTTCAGAGGAACATAAAGCCATAGGAGCCGCTGGTAGAGGGCCAAACAGAGTGTGTGATGTAGCAGCGATGCAAGGAAGTTTCTGATTTACATTTTAAAAAGCAGACATCACTGTGACTGAAGTGAACATACAGTCACTTCATGCCTTAATCCATCATCTGACCTCCAGCCTGCTGAATCAGAGTCACTTTAAGCAGCTCAATGAAGGGTCTTTATTCCTCTGATTCCACAGACTTCCTGGACGATGTTCCGCATAAATGACTCGGCCAAACAAATAATCCTTCATCGGATTCTCCGATCCCATGAATGAAAAACAGCTGAGTTCGACTCCGAGAGCAAATCCAAACTCATCAAGTCGACGCTTCCTGTTGGTCTGAGATGAACTCATTCATCTCATCTATACGTAGCAGAGATTTACCACCTTCACACTGCCTCCATGCTGCCTTCACACTGCCTCCCTACTGCCTTCACACCACCTTCACACAGACAGCGCTGTTCTATGATTGTAGAAAGACGTGAAGTATAACGAACCTTTTCGTTTAACTTTCTTCCGTTTCCAGCTGATTTGTCGGTTGCCTCCCCCTAGTGGTCTGGAGGACTTCTGCTTCACTGGAGCGAGTTTACATTCAGCATTTTTCCGTTTGCTTTCACTTTTCTGTTGCATTTATTTTCGTGAGAATTGGAGTTTCCATCATTCATGTGTTTGTGCCGCTTTGCCACCGTAGTTT
>NW_015112758.1:223876-224579 GCF_001443285.1 Poecilia latipinna | reverse complement strand
CCCTCCCACCCCACTCCCTTCCCACCGCCTTCCCGCTGCCTTCACACTGCCTCCATACTGCCTTCCCACCACCTTCACACCGCCTTCATACTGCCTTCACATTGCCTCCCTACTGCCTTCACACAACCTTCACACCGCCTTCATACTGCCTCCATACTGCCTTCACACTGCCTCCATACTGCCTTCACACTGCCTCCCTACTGCCTTCACACCACCTCCATACTGCCTTCACACTGCCTCCCTACTGCCTTCACACCACCTTCACTCCGCCTCCATACTGCCTTCACACTGCCTCCATGCTGCCTTCACCCCGCCTTCACACCACCTTCACACCGCCTTCACACTGCCTCCATACTGCCTTCACACTGCCTCCCTACTGCCTTCACACCACCTTCACACCGCCTTCACACCACCTTCACACTGCCTCCATGCTGCCTTCACACTGCCTCCCTACTGCCTTCACACCACCTTCACACCGCCTTCACACCACCTTCACACTGCCTCCATGCTGCCTTCACACTGCCTCCCTACTGCCTTCACACCACCTTCACACCGCCTTCACACTACCTTCACACTGCCTCCATACTGCCTTCACACTGCCTCCCTACTGCCTTCACACCACCTTCACACCGCCTTCACACTACCTTCACACTGCCTCCATACTGCCTTCACACTGCCTCCCTACTGCCTTCACACCACCTTC
>NW_015112758.1:207916-220579 GCF_001443285.1 Poecilia latipinna | reverse complement strand
CCCGCCTTCACACTACCTTCACACTGCCTCCATACTGCCTTCACACTGCCTCCCTACTGCCTTCACACCACCTCCATACTGCCTTCACACTGCCTCCCTACTGCCTTCACACAACCTTCACACCGCCTTCACACTGCCTCCATACTGCCTTCACACCACCGTCACACAGACAGCGCTGTTCTATGATTGTAGAAAGACGTGAAGTATAACGAACCTTTTCGTTTAACTTTCTTCCGTTTCCAGCTGATTTGTCGGTTGCCTCCCCCTAGTGGTCTGGAGGACTTCTGCTTCACTGGAGCGAGTTTACATTCAGCATTTTTCCGTTTGCTTTCACTTTTCTGTTGCATTTATTTTCGTGAGAATTGGAGTTTCCATCATTCATGTGTTTGTGCCGCTTTGCCACCGTAGTTTTAACACCTATCAAAATAAGCAATCAATCAATTAATAATGATAAATTAAAATGATAATTTCCATTTGGGTAACAGTCGCTATGGAGACGCTCCCCTTTAATGTCATTGAAAAACCGCCATTTTGAGGAACGCTGCAAACATTTGACACCCAGCTCACACTTCCTGCCACTCTCACCTGTTTTTCCCGTCTAAGGAGACGGGAAAGAATGATTATTATTTTTTTAAATGCAATTTTGGTTACAGAGAGTTCTTAATCCATTTTAATTATTGTTATTTTCTTAGTTTATTTTGGATATTTAAGATGTTTTTCAGTTCCTGTGTTAAATGTTTATTATGAATTAAAGATTTTTGCTCTTTGATTGGACATACTTGCATTAATAGGCCACTATTATTTTTGTTATTGTTATCATTCTTCTTCTTATTATTATTATTATTATTATTATTGCTATTATAATTATTATCATTATTATTAAATGGTCTCAAAATGAAAATATTATTTATTGCAACAATTTCTGGGACAATGTATTGTGAATCACAATCTGCTATGACAGACCTCATGGTGACTCTTCAGTGTAAATTCTGGGCTGTTCGGTGGCCATTAATGAAGCGTTTTTATTACCCTGGAGAAATTATTTCTCTCATTTCCACACATCAAAAATCTAAAACCAAAAACTGAAACATTTCTCCAGAGGTCGGTTAAACTTGACCTCTGAATTGTCCCCCCCCCAGCAGACCAACAGAGGCGGCGTTGTTCTGCGGCGCGCGGCCACTCAGCACCGCCGGGCCGAGGGGAACCACCGGCCTCCCAGGGACGCTAACAGAGGACGCTCTGTGTGCCGAACGGTAAAACATCCGCTGGAATGCAGCGAGGGCCGCAGGTGACTGGGAGTTCACTTCATACCTTCATGTTCAACCCAGGAAGCCCAAACCGCCCAAACCGCCCGCCTCGCACCGCGGTGGGAAACTCAAACTGATGGGAAACATGAACACATGAACCTTCAGGTGTTTCAGGCTGTTTCTCCTGATTACCAAGCTACGTTCAGCCATTCAGTGACTCCCATCCATCAGATCCAGCCAATCAGAGCTCCGGTTCTGGAGGATCCACATCCTGGATGATGGAGCCTCTTCTCCAAGGCACAGGAACCTTCAACCATATCCTGATCCGATCTCTGATATTTGAGGCACGACTCGATTCAAAATCCATTTTCAGTTATAAACGATTATTGATAATGATTCCATCTTCAATCTATCGGTGAGTGAAGGATCCTCATGATCTACTCCAGTCCGCTTTACGAGTCAGAGACATTAAAGTCGTCCTCCATTTTGTTTTAACAAAGCGTTCAGCGAGAGCGCCCCCTTTCTGCAGCCGGACTCCTCTATGGACGACGATGTTGTAATTTCCATCCAGGAGTTTTTAACAACATGATAGTCTTTGTAGTTGTTTAGTGAAGAATCAATGAAAATGGACATAATTCCAGAATCAGGACAGTGGAAGCGGATTAGT
The DNA here is from genome assembly GCF_001443285.1 of Poecilia latipinna. Classification (NCBI taxonomy): domain Eukaryota; kingdom Metazoa; phylum Chordata; class Actinopteri; order Cyprinodontiformes; family Poeciliidae; genus Poecilia; species Poecilia latipinna. The sequence goes on along the minus strand of NW_015112758.1, from coordinate 218,665 downwards.
TGGAGAGAAATATCAACATTTCTGCATGAAAGACGGCCATTAACCTTCTGACCAATCACAACACGCCTCTGCACCAGAGGGAGCGCCGCAGCTTGGCTCCGCCCATTAGCGTTGTTTCCGAAGTTCTCAAGCTTCATTTTCAACTTTGAACACGATAAAAGTTCTGTCCAGATCAAACGATGACTGCATGGCAACTTTTATGACTTCTGATGTAAAGCACTTTGACCTGTATTGCTGTGCTAATAAATCTGATTGATTGATTGATTGATTGATTGATTGATTGAAAGGTCAAGGGTCAGGGAAAGAGCAGATAACATCTCTGCAGATCCCACACATGCTGGACATGAACTATTTGGACTTTGACCTGCAGGGCGGCGCCACAGACACAGTTTCTTCCCTCAGACCATCCATCTCTATTATTTATAAAAATGTTTCTGCACAATCTTGACCAATCAAGCAGATTCTGATAAAACAACCAAAACTGCAGAAGAAGAAAATGTTGAGGAGGTGGAATAAATCTCTAGGATTTTATTTACAGTTCCATCCAGTCGTCTTAAGATCTTATTTGACAAGTTTATTGTTTAAATGTTATGAATTCAATGACGCAGAATAATTAAGCTCTAAAACATTTTTATAGGTTTTCCTTTAGAAAGTTTGTTTTTATTGTTTAAGTCTCCATCTAAACAGGATGCAGCTCCATCATTAAGATTTTACATTCAACTCGATTCTGACTTCACTTTCTGGTTGTAAAACAAGAAAAAATATAATGAAAACTCCAGTCTGCTGCATTTTAATAAACTCAAGCAGATATTTAAGGGCCGAGCATCAAACCTCCATCAGAAAATAACTGATGCAAATTTGGTGCAATATAAATAACCTCCATAAATAAAAGTTAATGTTCATTTTGCTCAGACAGGAAGCGAGCAGCAGCAGCAGCTTGTCCTCCGATCAGCAATCAGTTTTATTTGAATGATCAGCTGCTCAACATTTGACACCAGAGTTTCAATCTGCTATTCTGAGCTGGGAGCTCACATTTACTACGGAGCAGAAACAAGAAACAATATGCAACTGTTAGCATCAGAATCAGCCTTTAGCTCCATTTAAAGCCATACAATCCAACAGCAAACCCAGATTTATTGATCTGATCTAAAAGCCGTTTCCAGTCCAGCTCTCTGCCGATGGCCTCAGCCAGCTGTTCGTCGGAATGCAGGACCCTCGCAGCTTCACAGCTCTGAAGGAAACACACTGAGGGATGCCACACACCAACACACACTGAAACAACCTGTGTATTGTTGGAGTGGGAGTCCATCATGTGCAGCAGGAGAAAAACAAACAGCTGAGAGCAAATCTGAGAAGCTAATCTGCTTTTTAAAATTGATTATTGAAAAATAAAAACAAATTATGAATTACTTTTATAACTCTTTTTATATTCTTTTATTAACTTTTAGAGGCACCCATCTCATTTTACCCAGGAAAACAAACTTAGAGGTTAAATAAATTTTTATTAGAAATCTAAACTAAAGTTCTGAATAATTTTGGGTTTAACTCAGTGACTCAGGTTTTCACACCCGCATTTAAACTGAAATGTTTTTTCCACCTTCAAAGTTTATTTATCCTGAACAATGCAACCAGTAAATTGATTTATTTATAAATCATAAGAGGAGGAAATAAATTCAAACCCTGAAATAACCTGACTGTATAAATTTCTAAAATCAACATTTAAAGAGCAACTAACCTCCAAATTAAGTTAGCTTTTCTTTTTTTTATATAATTCTTTCCTTTCCATCTTTGTTTTTTGTAAATTCTGACATTTTTGTGTAAATTAGCTTTATTCTGATATATATTACCCTGAAACCGCCGCAGTGCTGCCCTCTTTGGGTTGAACGGTGGTTACTGCAGTTAAATTTTCCGATTGGTTCCAGAGGTGTGTATATTCAGGTGCGTTAAAATAGTCCAGAAATTACGATTCTTCTCTGTAAAGTCTGAAAATCAGCACAACTCAGAAAAAACTGCAGAAAGTCTGAGTGGAACAACGTTTAAACTTCTGTGGAGAAAAGAGACTTTCAGCTGCTTCCATCCACCACTCCATCACTCCGTCTTATAAAATATTACAGAGACATTTTTGCAGGAAAAAAAGGAGTTGTGATGTCATCAGAATCAAACCCCAACAAGTTTGGTATTCAAAACGTTGCATCATAACTCTTTGGTAGCTTCTAGTAAAGCAAGTAAGTAAACCTGTATGTGTATGATATTTTAAGATATAAGAAATGTCTCACCATAAACAGTCCAACAGCCAAGAGGAGATGTTAAAAATCAAGAAAACGCAATAAAAAACAGGCTGTATTATGTATATTCCAGCCACATAGGATTACTTTATAGCACAATAAAGTAATTATGTTACTTTATGTGGATATAAAAATGCTCTATACATAAAAGATGACTCAGAAGAAAGTTGGTATTTTGAAATTGGGTCTCTGTCTCTTTAAGAACCTCCTGTTCTCACTAAGTAGGAGGTTCTTAAAGAGACAGGCTGCGCTTTGTGTGTGATCAAAGGATCTGTCAAACAAGAATGAAAGAATCAAAGCAACCCTCCATGTATGTTTACGATGAGGGAATAACAAAATAACATGATATAAACCTCAAAAAATGTAGATTTCACAGGATACTGCCCCTTTAAGGATCGAGGCTCAGGAGAAATCTGGCAGCAGATTTTCCACAAAGAGAAATTATTCCAACTCCTCTCAATAATCCCTACTGGGATTAGATGTGTATTTGTAATAAAATGAACCAAAGCTTTTCCTCCTGATGTCCTCAGGACTCACTCGTCTCTCTTGCTGTTTTTGGATAAATTGTTGACCAGATATCATCTGTCATGCAAACATCCACATATTTATGTTTCCATGTTAAAACAAGCTGAAACACGGCAGCGCCGGTCAGAGCAGCATTCCCACCAAACCCGGCCAGACTCCGGATCCCTGCTGGGATGTCAGCCGGGTTTATCGCTAACTGGACAGAAACAGCAGCTCTGAGCTGAACCGGCTTCACCTCCTGCTGCTCTGATGGACGACAACGTAGCTGAACGCCACGAGAAGAGACGGAGAAACATCAGAGAATCAAAACAGACGTCTGTGTAGGAGGAGAGGAGCAGATACAACCCAAACCAGCCCAGGTCCTCCAGCTGTGATCAAATGGATCTGTGATCAGCTGCCTGCTAACTGCTGCAGACAGGAAGTGGGACTCTTCCAGCTTCCTTTCATTAAGGTGAACAGTCTACCTGGTCTACCTGCCTCCCACACAAAGGCAGGGTTAAGATGGAGGCATTAGGTACTTCAGATGTTCCCCAGGTGAAAAATGACTCAGTTCAAGAACCTGGAGACAGTCTGAGGAGAAAAACCTACGATTTGACCGGGAATCAGAGACGAGATGGACTTAAAGTTTTATTATTCTTCCACGAACAGGTTAGGATCGATCTATACCATACAGCTTTGAAAAGCAGAAGTGGAGCCTCCTGCACAACCAATCAGAATGCAGCAAGTGGTTTCTGGATGGCAAATCAACAACAGAACACTTGTCTTGTGTTTTCCAGCAGCCATTGTGCAGCGCATACAGTGGGAAAACCAGTTGATGAAACGGACCAGGTTGCCAAGTAACGGGCGGAACTCCACTGTGGTTGCTAGGTAACAGAGCAATGTGACTCAGTGATCGGGTTTTTTTCCAGACACCAAAAAATCTGTAACTTATTGCCCAAAACAACTGACTCTTAAAAACATTTCCATTTTTAATGAGTTTCTTTAGGACACCAGTCACATAAAGAAGTTTTATTTATATCACTAAGCTGCTCATGGTGACTGTATTTAGGATTTATTGAAGCTTTCAATGAAAAAACAGTGGAGAAAACGGTAAAAGTATAAATCCTAACAACAGGGACAGTTTCGGGGGGTTAAGCGTCATTAATTGAAATCAAAATTCTCATTATGATCAAATTTATCACGTTAAATGCCCACCACTAGATGGGAACATGGTGTTTCTGCTTAAAGGTTCAAGAATTGGACTGGAAAGCAGTTAAACTTTATAACTTAAGGAAAACTTTATAAAAACCAGATGACCAGATTAAAAATGGCTTTCCTGAGACTTTTGCGGCTTCCTCACCTCTTTATTCTTCTCGTCCTCATGCTGGTAAAGGGGCATCTGCAGAAAGTCCTCTTCGCAGCAGATGAAGCTCACCGTGCATCCCATCCGAGCTCCTCCACAGACCCATCCAGCAGAGCGGCTTCCTCCCGGCCTCTCGCCCGGCTCCCTGCGGCTCCCAGCGGCTGTAGGCGGCCAGGAGTCAGGACCTCATTGCGGCCGAGCTGCCCGCGGCCTGCCCGGCATCACTGCGCTGGAGAACCCGATCAGCCCTGCGGGGAAGTTTCCAGGTGTTTCCGCAGCTGCTCCGCCAGTCTGACGGAACAAACAGGTAGTCTGCAGACTGAGGCTGAAGCGACACTCACTCACCTTTACGTGTGTCCCAACAAGCCGCTCTCTGATTGGCTCTTCGGGCTGTCGCTCAGGATCAAAGCGCACATGTTGGAGAAGTTTTAAAAAGCTTCTGGTTACTTTAACTACCAGCTATAAAACTAAACCACGTTCCTCTTTTCATATTTTAAACTCAGCGGCATCTGTTAGTCTGGACTCAAATATTTACTGCAAACATTTGGCTCTGAAGTTCAACGGCTTTTTGATGTAGTAACACCGCCCCCTGCTGTTTGCTTTAAAGCAAAGCAGGTATACTAACGTTACAGTCAAACCTGAGCAACAATTTGGATTATTTAGCCATAAGAGAAAGAATGGCTAAATATTCTTTCAAAGTCATATTTTCACCATGCTATTCGTATAAATTCCACAATAAGCAACTAAATATTTAATTTAAATATTTTGTTTATTGACTAATTATCTTGCTTGCTAATTAAATGTTTAGGTACAAAATAAATATTTACTAAGCAAAATATTTAGTTCAGAATGTAAATACTTAGCTCTAACCTAAGTATTTATTTAGAAAATTAAATATTTATCTCCTAGCAAAATATTTTGCTATTGAGTTCGCTAAGAGCTAAATATTTCATTTCAAGTTATTTAGCTAGCTCCAAATGTTTAGCTAAAAACTAAATATTTAGCTTATAAATCAGTATTTGTATCAATATTTAGCAAGCTCAGAGCTGATTAGACTTTAATTTTAGCAAGCTTATAATATTCAGTTTGGTATTTAACTTAAAACTAAATATTTAGTTTTATAACTAAAGATTTAGATTCAAACTAAATACTTGGCTTGCCAAGTAAATATTTAGTTTGGATCTAAACTTTTAGTTGGTTAACTAATTAAACCTGCAGCCTCCTAAAAGCAGATTCTTGCTGCTCTCATGGTCCACAGCTGCTTGGTTATGTAACGGCAGATAAGATTGTTTAATCTTCAAAATCAGTTCCACATATGTGAGTCTTTGATCTCTCAGTCATAATAAAAAGCGGCGCTTCATTCAGCACTTTGCTCCATACGGGAAGACGTCTGCCTGACCTCAGCTGCAGCTGCGATGAAGGTTAGAGCAAAACCACAAGCACAGAGATTTATTTTGTGTTTTACATAAAGTGATCAAACAAAATCTATTATTTACAACATAAGCCATATAAAAAGTCAGATAATTGATGGTTCATCCACAGGAGCTGGAACTGATAATAGTAAAAACATTAAATGTGCTGATTACAGTAATAAATGAGAAAGCCGTTTTGTTTTGCACGTTTGTTTCAGATCTGCTGCCACTCTCCCGTAAAGCTGTGGTAATCCCACGGCCCACTCGACCCGGTCGGACTCAGGCAGGTCTGGTTCTTCATCTGTCCACAAAGTGCAGGTCCAGTTGTTTGTCTGGAACCAGAACTGTACGGTTGATGCTTTTCAATTCGCCGGTCGTCGGGTCTGGCTTGACTTCAAAGTGACGAATCAGCTGAAGACAAAGAACAGAAAGTAAATAAAGATAGTGAAGCTTAAGTTGAATAATTTATGTTTAGAAATGGGTGGATTGGTGTGAAGTTGAAGCGTTGACTTCAGAGATTCAGACACCAAACTGGATCTCATCTGGTGTTGAAAGGTCCTGGTTCTGGTCTGTGGGTCTTGGAGTTTCTGTTTGTGATGTTTCATGCCTCAGTGAATTTCTATGGAAACTCATTGGCTCTGTGTTAAATTAAAGCTTCTTATTTGGATCATATTTTGATCTACTGTCTGTTTCCTGTGCCTCAAACGTTCTCGTTTTATTCAGGGTTTGTTCTGAAGCTAAGGATAATGTTCTCATGCAGATTATGCTGCTTCAATGTTCTGTGTTGAGAAAACGTCTTTATTTCTCCCAGCAGTGTCACGATCTGTGTTTGTGTGTTTATTTTTGAGTTTTTCTGTGTTGTGCTGTTCCCTGTGAGTCTCTGTCCTGTCCTCCCCGTTTGTCTCCCAGGTGTGTCTCGTCCCCTTGATTACCCCGTGTGTATTTAAGTCCACCTGTAGTCTCCGTCTCTTGTCAGATCCTCGTCGTTGTTAGCGTCATTCCTCATTCTTCGTGTCCTACGTCAGTTCGCAGTTTCCTCAGTAGAACTGTATAGTCCTGAGGTTTCATGTGTCAGTCTTTGTCAGTCGCTACCGGTATTAGCTGTGTGCTAACGTGCTGCCTGTCCTGGACTGTGAGATCTTCATTAAATTCATCATCTTCTCCACACCTGGGTTCTCTGCGTCATCTCCTCACCACCACCAACCATACCGCTTCATGACAAGCAGGCAGTAACTCTATGCAGACGACACTCCGCTCTATTCATGTTTAGTGTTAAAACATTATTTATAAGATTCCAGGGTTGGATTGTATCTGAATCCAACCCAGAATCAAACATCAATCAAAATTCCTGATCTTAGCTGGAAGCTTCACTCAGTTGGTCACGGAGTTCCACAGGGTTGTGTGCTAGGACTATTTAATGTTTTATGATATGATTCTGAATTTCTAATCTTTCTGGAATCAGAACCTTTTTAAGCTTCTTTATCATGATGTTGCATTGTTTGCTACCTGAAACAGAACCAAGTACATCTCGAGTTCTGCGATCCTGCGACCGACGCAGCCTCGAACGCCGTAGCCAAACGGGATGGAGCCGAAGGCGTTGGGCCTTTGGCGGCCGTCACGGAGCCACCGCTCCGGCTTGAACCGGTACGGTTCTGGGAAGGTGTTCTCATCATGACTGATGGCGTAGTGGCAGAACGTGAAACCAGTCTGGAGAAAGACGAGTCAAAAGATTCAGGAACGTTAGAACGGCCCATTCCCACCTTCCAGAAGACATCCACCCAACATAAACCTTTACACCGACAGTAAATACTAGTGTTAGGCCTCCATTTTACTTAAACGGATTGATCTGGACGCCATCTTGCTGATGTCACAAAAGGTTACATAAATTTGAGCCTGGTAAACATTCTGTCTGGGAAACTAACCCGAAAAGACGCCACAGATTCACGTGTGGATTAATTTTATTCTAACCAGCTGGTCAGGAAAGAAGACTTAAAACATTTAAATTATCAGTTAAAGGTCAGTTGTTTCTGAAGCCATTCACCTTTAATTATAATGTTTCTTATCACTTGTAAAGGTGTTACAGATGTTCACAGTAAATATGTGAAAAATATATGATAGTGGATTATAAAGAAGAATCAGACCCACTTTCTTTGGAAACTGATATCCACCAACAGAAATGGGTTTTTCTGTTATGATCCGTGCGTTCATAGGAACCACAGGGTACATCCTGTTGAAGATCAGTTCAGCAGATTGTTAACGGTGTGTGGTTATTAGAGTGATTCTGGTTAGAAACACCAAAGCCTGTCCATGCTGTCTGACCTGAGAGTTTCCTTGATCACGGCTCGTAAAAACGGCATCGCAGTGACCTCTGCGGCGCTGGGGACCCGGTCCGCCGGTACCAGAGAGGAAACCTCCTCATAAAGTCTGTCCTGGATTTCTGGGTTCCTGGACAGCTGGTACAAAGTCCAGGTCAGGGTGTTGGATGTCTTTGAGACAAAGACACAAACATGCAACCAGAAAGTAACTTTAAAATTAATACCAACAAAGTTGATAAACACCAAATGTTCCTGGAAAGAGCTTTAAGCATCTGGTGTGTCAGAAATACTTAAACGAAGGAGGATGTTGACTTGTTCAGGACTTGTGTGCGTACCGTGTCCACGCCGGCTAACAGCAGCTCCGTCACGCTGGCGTAGACGTCCTTATTGCTCATCTGGGTGTTGGACAGGAGGTAGGTCAGATATTCACCCTCCACATCCTGGTCGTTGTCCACTCGCTGCTGAATGTCCTCCATCTTCTTGTCGATCAAAGTTTTAGCTACAGGAAGAGCAAATGAAGCTTGGTATTGTTTCAGTCTCTTATGTTTGATCAGGGCTCATAATTCTCTTTCTGCTGAATTTAACTGAGCTAAGAGTTCAGGCAGAGTTTACTGCTTCCTGATGTTACACCAAAAATCAGTTAATATTGTTATAACTGCCTGTTTTAATTGTTTAAACACCAAATATACCTTAATATGAATAAATGCACAAGGTGGAAACCATCCTGGCATTATCGTACACATTTACAACATTTACAGTCTTCCTTATTTCTGCTCTCAGTTCTTCAGCCAATCAGCTCTGAGGCAAACGAATGATGATTCATGTATTCATGCTTTCCAATGATCTTATGGTTAAAACCTTCAGAGGAGCGTCTACGTCTCACTCAGGATGTTTCTGGAGCGTATTAAACTCTTACAACCTACGGCAACCCAAAAGTGCCACAAGTTGCTACCTTTTCCTCACATTTGGTTAAAAAAATCAAGCAAGTCAGGATTCCATAAAATACCTCTAAATCCAGTCTGAAGGCTGTTTTTACACCATCTGAACAACAAAAACCTGCATTTATTCAGGTCACTGAAAGCTGCTCTTTGTGTTGGAGTTTAATGTTTAATGGCCTGAATGAATGCAGTTTTTTTTTGGCAATCAGAAAGTGGTGTGGTATTTTACAGCCTCCTGACTTATAAACTCCATCTCTTGTGCGACTGTTTCTCCAGACACATGGCAGCAGAACGCGGTGATTTGTGGCACTAGCAGCCTGCGACGCTCACCAGTTGTTTTCTCCAACTCACCGAAGCTGAAGATGCCCTCCCAGCCAGCGATGTAGCGCCCCCAGAACGGCAGCAGGCTGCGGCTCCACTTGGGCGTTATCACCACAGCCATGCTGTTGGAGAACATCTGGGCGATGGAGTTTATGAATTCTTGGGTTCCGGCAGGAATTTCCTTTTCCAGGCAGCCGAGCCGAGTCTCAAACAGGATGGAGGCGATTCCTGGATGACAAAACAATTAACCCCAAATTAAAAACCAGATGTCAGAGTACTGGTTCTTGGGAATGATGTTTGCTGCACACCTTCCAGAGAGAACAGATACAGCTCATTGGACATGTCAGGAACCAGGTTGCCTGTTGGGCTGCAGCGACGCAGATGTTTGATCCGTTCGATGAAGTCCGTCACCACGACGTTGATCACCCCGTCGTACTGAGCTGAATCCCTGGGATGAAGCATCCGCTTGTTGAGAACCGCCCTCAGCTTGTACCAGCGCTCCCCTTCCCTGGCAGCACAAACAGCTCATCACATTTTATAAGGATGGAGAGAAAATTAATATCAAGCCCAAAGTTGGTGATGTTGAGTGAATTGTGTTTTTGGTTGTGCTGCATATCTTGATGTTTAGGTTTGCAAGACAAAATATACAAAATGTTTACCTTCACACTAAAAGGATATTTTGGTCAAAGTGGTGTGAACACAGCACCCTGAGGAGCTCCGCAGCTCAGCTACATGTACAGCAGAAACACCATTCAAAGCCCAGACAGCTCAGACGAAAAGATGAAAAAAGATTTTAAAAATGCAGTTTAATCCTTATTTGATTAAACCGAAGTTTAAACTGAATTTTCAGTTTTTACAGAATTGCCAGTTTTAGGTGTTTTCACACCTGATAGTGTGATAAACTCGGTCGATTGGGGACCAAAGTTACATGTGCTTCACTTTCAGCTGAGCAACCCTGTTCCCCTCCTCGCCTGTGGGGGCGCTGCACCAAGAGGAAATGAAGGAAACAACACAAAAACATCCAACATGCTTTTCATTCAGTGTGGAAATACTGAGACATGAGTTTTGCATTTAAAAACTCATGGACACATTAATATTTTCACCGTTCATTATATTATTTCAATGTCATTTTCAGGGTTTTCCCCTTCACCCTGCATCCAAAAACTGGCGGGAATAACCATGGCAACCAGTGACGGGGAGTTCTGAGTCGCTATTTTTTTACGTGTTAGCTTGGGACTATTGGATGAACTGCCTTTCCTGGTGTCTGTTTCAAAAATAAAAAACAGGTCTACACAGTCTGAGACTTAAATAAAAAATGCAGTAATTGCAGGAGAAGATCCTGAGCAGTGCTGCCCTAAACCGCTGCTGTCCATCTTTTCTTTGACAAACTTCATCAATTGTGTTTATTGTAAATTTTCTCAAAACATTGTACTGATGCCAACTGACCTGCAGGTGACAGTATTTCTCACTTCCACCACTCTGCTGCCTCAGCCTGACCTGATGTCAAGTTATCGTCTGTGGTAACAAAAAGCTAGCTATTTAAGTTCTTAAAAAAATAAAAACGTTTGTGTGTCCAGTATGTCTGATTTTTTTTTTTTTTTTTTTTTTTTT
>NW_015112758.1:204074-204742 GCF_001443285.1 Poecilia latipinna | reverse complement strand
ATTTTCTCAAAACATTGTACTGATGCCAACTGACCTGCAGGTGACAGTATTTCTCACTTCCACCACTCTGCTGCCTCAGCCTGACCTGATGTCAAGTTATCGTCTGTGGTAACAAAAAGCTAGCTATTTAAGTTCTTAAAAAAATAAAAACGTTTGTGTGTCCAGTATGTCTGATTTTTTTTTTTTTTTTTTTTTTTAGATTTTGGAAGGAAAAAATGTTGCAAAATTCTGGCCAGTGATCCTCTTTCAGTTCATCCACTCATGACCTTTATCCTGGAAAGCTGTTTTACATCCATCACAACAGTTTAATTTGTTTTTTACAAACTGGATGCAGTGTGGGTTTACTCTGTGAAGGGTCCGTATCCGAACCCCCTCATGTCTCGGTACTCCGTCCACAGAGACATGTCTCCTCTGGACGGAAACTTCTCGTCCTTCCTCAGCAGCTCCTCCAGCAGCTCGGCCGTGTTCACCGACACCGACTTCAGCCCGCTCCAGTATATGGGTCCATACAGCTGCTTCTCATACAGCTGAGAAGGAGAGGACGAGAGGGAAACCTGATCAGTCCCGATCAGAATCCTGATGAAAACCTGATCAGAATCCTGATAAAATCCTGATCAGAATCCTGATAAAATCCTGATCAGAATCCTGATAAAATCCTGATAAAATCC
>NW_015112758.1:195998-200735 GCF_001443285.1 Poecilia latipinna | reverse complement strand
CTCGGCCGTGTTCACCGACACCGACTTCAGCCCGCTCCAGTATATGGGTCCATACAGCTGCTTCTCATACAGCTGAGAAGGAGAGGACGAGAGGGAAACCTGATCAGTCCCGATCAGAATCCTGATGAAAACCTGATCAGAATCCTGATAAAATCCTGATCAGAATCCTGATAAAATCCTGATCAGAATCCTGATAAAATCCTGATAAAATCCTGATCAGAATCCTGATAACCTGTAACCTGACCTCAGCTCAATGCTCCCAGCAGAGCTACGCCTTCCTTCAGCTGGTGGTTGCCATAGAAACTACGACTGCACCGACCCACTTTTTCCCCTTCCGATACCGATATCTGAGGTTTAGTATCTGAATTGATTTAAAACGTTTCTTTTTTCCCCAAACAGACAGAAATGTACTGAATTAAAATGTCATTTACTGGCTCTGCACCAGAACAGAACAACTAAAAACACCAACAGCTTCAAAGTTTGGTCAAATGTAAAAACAACTTTAATTTGTCCAGTCAGTGCGGTGAGAGATATAACAGACAGTGTAAAATAAATGATAAACCAACAAAAAACAAACATAAAAACAAACTGCAACAAATGTTTCTTCCAAATGTTTCAGAAAGTGTCATTAGGATTTCTAAATATAATGTAAAATAAATAACGCATAGAATTAGACTCAATAGAAATGCCCTTGTGGGTCAGAAAGATCGTCACTGATATCTAGAATTATTTTCTATATCGGGGCTTTTCATGACGTAAAACTACTAAATTTAGATCAGCACTTTGGCGGCCATTTTAGCTTCGGACAAGCGGTAAGCAGTTTTAGGGGAAACGTCTGAAGAGTTGATTTTGTTTCTGATTGGGTGATTTAGGTTATTAATATGCACACTTTTATTCCCACCAATCGTTTTTTGCCGACTACAAATAAACTCCAGCTACAGAATCGTTTCATTTGACACAGAGCTGATGTAGCGACAGTGAATCTAATCGATTCACGGCTTTTACAAACTGATATCTAATTGGAAAAATGAACTGCAAAGCATTGAGGAGTCAATATTTTTACATTTTATTACTCGGCGGGAACAGATAGCGTAGCCTTTCAGCCATCGCTGTTTTCTCTCTGCTCACTTTGAGGCTTCTGCATTTCAACCATTGTTTAAGTTTCTCCACTCTGAGCTTCTGCAGAGGAATATGGGAGCGTTACGCGCTCTTCAGATATCGCCGTTCTGTTTGCTTCGTTTGTCCGAACATCCAGTAGTGACGACATTAGCGATCTGATCAGTGCGTCTCCAATAGAAACAAAGGTAATGCTACCTGAGCAGCATTTGCTTTGGTCATGAAAAACAAATGCATGATCAAAACCTGCCTTTGTTTTGGTCATACAACATATCTAACGCCAACAGAACCGTGCTGTCGGCGTTAGATTTGTTAGCACCAGGATGTGGAAGTGCTTCAGGCTTTGGCTGCAGGTGTGAAAGCTGAGGAGCGGTCAGGTACCTGCAGCTCATGCAGACGGTTGTAGTAGCCCTGGACCAGCATCCTGTAGAGCATCTCCCAGACGCTGACCCGGGGCAGGTCCGAGGCGGCCCGAGGCTTGTCCTGCAGGGCGGGCAGGACGGAGGGAGCGGTCCGGCACCGCTCCCGGCAGCAGACCTGGCTCCATGGCAGCAGACCGCCGCTTTTCCCTGACAGCGCTCTGCTCAACAGCCACGCAGCCATGGCAGGAGGCGAGTGGAAAACACGCGGATCCTGTTACATCCAAGCTGCTGCTGCAGGGAGGGGCCGGGCCAGAGCACGATTTAACCTGTCCAGATCTGAAGACACAAACCACAACGGAAGGAGTCTGGGGAAATGTTCAGTTTTCTCTGGTTTAAAGCCTTTTGAGTTGTGTAATCTGTCTGGACGGACTTGTTGTGAAATGTCTTAATAAGCCGATCTGCTCCTAACAATGAAGCTTGGTTTGCCTTTTAAGGGAGCAGCCCAGCATGCGAAACCTCCTCGCTCTGGATTACACAACCTCTGGGGCTGAGAGTAAACACCAGCTGCTGACAGCAAAACGTCCGACTGTTTAGAGAATCTGAACTTTCCTGAACTCTGGAGCCCTTATGCTGAATACCAACCTGAAATGTTTCAGAGAAACGTCTTCAAGGAACTGAAGACATTTCTCAGTCCTGCAGTGTGAGTGAGTCATCTTCCTGCTCAGAGGATCTCTGTTGGTGAGTGTGTGTGTGTGTGTGTGTGTGTGTGTGTGTGTGTGTGTGTGTGTGTCTGTGTGTGTGTGTGTGTGTGTGTGTGTGGGAGTCTGTTGCCCCTGCACACCTGTTGGTCATTTCCCTCATTAGGCTCAGGGTGACCTGATGGTTGACCTTCACAGGTGTGCACTAGTCGTATTTCCATCAATGTTTTTTAATTCACGCTTTAAAGTGTAGCATTAGAAACGATTCGATTGATGGAAACGTCCAAAATCAAAAGAACTTCCTCAGTGTCACAAAAAGGATTTTACGTTCGCTTGAGGTGGTTTTAGGTTTTCTGAAAAAGATTTAAAGCAGTAAAGAGAGATGGAAACACATTGGCCAAATAAGTTCTGATGATGCAGACTTTCCCATCCACTGGAGGTCTGTGCCTTACCAGAGGCACAAAGCTCTGAGCAATTTAACAAGAACTGATGATCTGGTTCCCCTGTTCTTCTCGACGTAGAAGTCAACAACTACGTTTTCATTGACCATATAATTTTTGGCTTAATTCAGAAAACTACAATGGAAGCTTTTTTTCACAACGTGTCACAATCCACGAAGAAGAAAACGACAGGAAGCCATCGGATGATGGCGGAGCACGTCTTTAATGACCTACTGCATCAACAAACTTTTAATTGTGTTTCTTATTTAGTGGAAACACTGCAGTTGAAAAACTGTTATTTCGACACTAGCAGAATATTTACAGTTTTGTAATGGAAATGCAGCAACTGAAGTTCTGGACTGACTGATGTATCAAACAGGACGTTTGATTTCTGACTTTTTCCTGACCAAATTCTGAAAATCTTTAACGATTTTTATGAAACTAAAGTTAATCTTCTCATGCAGATTATGATGCTTCATTCCACAAAGTTCTGGATTGAGAAGGAGTCGTTATTCCTCCATCTGTCAGCTCCCAACAGGCAACAGCAGCAAGAGAGTATCTAACGATGGATGGATGGATGGATGGATGGATGGATGGATGGATGGATGGATGGATGGATGGATGGATGGATGGATGGATGGATGGATGGATGGATGGATGGATCAAACAGAAAAGAGGAAACAAATATTTTTAGGTAAAGATGTTATAATTTAATTATTTTACATTTATAAAATCTGTGGAAGATGAAAATTATCTCTTAAATTTGTGTAACAAGAAAAATAAAACTGAACCCAAATATAAATTGTACCACAACAGTAAAAACATTATATTACTAATTACATTATAAAATGCTAATTAATTGAACATAATTAGTGTTTATGACAAACATGATCAGATATTCAAACCTACAGTCAAATTTGCAGACAAAAACAGAAATAACTCAGAGTATAAAGAACTGCAAGAATGACGCTAATCTGACCCTACTGCCTTTTATTTCTAATTATCATTTCAATAAAAATGATTTCTAACTAATTTAAATATTTTTTCAATGGATGAATAAAGTACTCATCTTTTAACAGCCACACTTTTGTATTCTCTTTAACTTATAGAACCACATCTCCCAGTGACCTTCAGTCAAACTCAGACTTCGTTCACCCAGATCTGCTTTCTATTTTCTGCTGATTTTTCCAACCAATTCAAAAGCATTAATAACCCAAATGTTTTTTTAATAAGGCAAACCTGAAAAATTACTTAAGTTTTCAATCTACAATGATTTAAATGCTTTCCAACAACAATAGAACAGACTGTTTAATTAAAATATTGTATGTTTAGCTTATTGTTGAACCAGTACATAATAATCATTTTTTTATACTAGTTTACAAAATACATATATATTTCTCCTAGCATTTTACTTGACAATTTTGGCCTAATGACATACATTTTAGAAACCCTGTATATAAATTACACACTAAATCACAAACATTAGAATTTAGCAAGAAAAAAACTGTTCTGGGTTGTTAACTTCCAGATTGTTTCTGCACATCAACACCAGTGAACGTAAACTCTCCAGAAAGAGGAAGGCCTGGCCTGTTAGCAGCAGCTAGTTTTCACGTTAGCATACAGAAAATGCTTCAGTAGTTTTTCCTCCCCATTAATAATTAAAGTGTGGAAATGTATGTAAGTTTAACTCTATCATCCAGACCTAACTACGTTCCTGCTGTGATTGCACATAGAATGGTCGGCTAATGACAATTAGCCTCTGGCTAACTAGCTAAAGGCTAACTGTCAATAACTTTAGTTTTAGCTAAACAGAAGTTTTCACATGAAAACAAAAGAGAAGCAGCCCTTTTTGGGATGTTTAGCTAAACTGTTGAATCAAAGTGTTCCTTCATCGCCGCTCCACAAGGT
Organism: Poecilia latipinna; assembly: GCF_001443285.1. NCBI lineage: Eukaryota > Metazoa > Chordata > Actinopteri > Cyprinodontiformes > Poeciliidae > Poecilia > Poecilia latipinna. Next base: position 196,211 of record NW_015112758.1, on the reverse strand, counting down.
GCAGGTCCAGTTGCTTGTTTGGCACCAAAACGGACCGACTGACGATCTTTAGATCATCCGCAGTGGGGTTCGGTTTGATTTCAAACTCTTGAATAAGCTGAGAAAAAATGCCAAAAATACATAATAATTTAGAATATTGTAGAAAAGACATTGACAGATAAACTTTAAGTATTTATTTTAATGATTATGTCTCCAAGACTATGAAAACCTAAT
>NW_015112758.1:192470-192987 GCF_001443285.1 Poecilia latipinna | reverse complement strand
ACATAATAATTTAGAATATTGTAGAAAAGACATTGACAGATAAACTTTAAGTATTTATTTTAATGATTATGTCTCCAAGACTATGAAAACCTAATTATATAAAACTAATACACAGATTTTTTATACCGAAATCCAACACTTTCAAAGTCTTAATCTGGGTGTAATAAATCTATGAATTTGACTTCTTTAACTAAATTTTGAAATAAATAAATACAAATAATGGCTGCATTGCTTCGAAGTCAGGTAAATGCTAATCGAACTCTGGTCCTCCTCAGTCTGGGTCCGGTGGAAGTGGACTCTGGTTTGGTTTGAATGTGGATGTGAATGCTTCTTTATCATGATGATGTGTTTGGTTTTGTACCTACCCGGAACAGAACCAAGTACATCTCGAGTTCTGCGATCCTGCGACCGACGCAGCCTCGAACGCCGTAGCCAAAAGGGATGGAGCCGAAGGGGTTGGGCCTCTGGCGGCCGTCACGGAGCCACCGCTCCGGCTTGAACCGGAACGGTTCTGGGA
>NW_015112758.1:159002-191994 GCF_001443285.1 Poecilia latipinna | reverse complement strand
CGGCTTGAACCGGTACGGTTCTGGGAAGGTGTTCTCATCATGACTGATGGCGTAGTGGCAGAACGTGAAACAAGTCTGGCAAAACAACAGAGGAAATATTACAATCCTGTTTTCTATTCTTCTGATCTCAACTATAAATTAGATCTAATCTTCCAGTGAACAAAAACTAAATCTGGAGAAAATGTACTTTATTGGATTACAAAGCAAAAACCAGACCCACATTTTCTGGAAACTGATATCCACCAACAGCAACAGGCTTTTCTTTTATGATCCTTGAATTTATGGGAATAACAGGGTACATCCTGTAAAAAATAAGTTAAGATTATAAACAGGCTGCAGGTAGTTAACACCAAAGCCTGTCCATGCTGTCTGACCTCAGAGTTTCCTTGATCACGGCTCGTAAAAACGGCATCGCAGTGACCTCTGCGGCGCTGGGGACCCGGTCCGCCGGTACCAGAGAGGAAACCTCCTCATAAAGTCTGTCCTGGATTTCTGGGTTCCTGGACAGCTGGTACAAAGTCCAGGTCAGGGTGTTGGATGTCTTTCAAACAGAAACAAAGACACAATTAAATCACTGTGCAGATAAACCAGAATCTAACTGGATTGTGAATCTAGTTAGAGTCAGAATCCCAAACCCTGCAATACAAATGGGTTTGGGTTTTATTATCGTAGGAATGAGTCAAGTACCGTGTCCACTCCGGCTAACAGCAGCTCCGTCACGCTGGCGTAGATATCTTTGATGCTCAGCTGAGAGTTTGACAGGAGGTACGTCAGATATTCATCCTCCACATTCTGGTCGTTGTCCACTCGCTGCTGAATGTCCTCCATCTTCTTGTCGATCAAAGTTTTACCTTAAATAACAGAAGTTGATAAAATAGAGACGACCCCACAGTTTAATTTTGCTGCAGTTGTCTCCAACACCCGCTCAGCTTAGCAAACTTCTTCAAACAAGACGCAATATCTTCCATTAGATCACAGAGCTTCTAGCATTTTTGGTAAATGCGATATAGTTAGAGATGGGATTATATCAAAGACACAAAAGCAGTGCTATCACAGGAGACTACGGGTTATGATGTTTGCAGATGACATTGTGGTCTTCAGTGAGAGTAGAGACATGGAGGTAAGTGGAACAATTAGCAGCAGGTGGAACAGTGAAGCTGAAAGCAGTAAGTCGGTTACAGTGGATGAGGTAGCACCAACCTGAAAGAAAACCAAAAGTTAATAAATCTTAAAATGTCTCAAATTCATAAAAAAAATGCCAGTTAACCTTTCGGGCCTTTTCTGTCAGGCACAGAAATCTTCATTGGGATCTGTGATTGGAGGCGGTTGTGGCTGAAGCTAACTAGCTGCTAATGTACTCTTGCTAGCTACTTAGCTTTTTGCATCTATCATATTTCAGTGCAAATTTATCACCAGTTGGTTGGACGATGTTGGTTTAGGCCACTGGCTCGCTTCTAAAGCTTCAGCAGCTCACCAAAGCTGAAGATGCCGTCCCAGCTGGCGATGTAGCGCCGCCAGTAAGGGAACAGGCTGCGGGTCCACTTTGGGAAGATCGCCACAGGAATGGAGTAGGAAAACATCTGATTGACGGAGGTGATGAACTCCTGGGTACCGGCAGGAATCTCCTCTTTCAGACAGCCGAGCCTCGTCTCAAACAGTACGGAGGAAACACCTAAGAGGGAAAACTTAAATAATCGAAAGCAAATAAAATCTGTTCTCAGAGACTCGTTACTTATGGACACTGATGGCACACACCTTCCAGTGAAAACAGGTATAATTTGTTGGCGATGTCAGGAACCAGGTCGCCTGTTGGACTGCAGCGACGCAGATGTTTTATCCGTTCGATGAAGTCCGTCACCACGACGTTGATCACCCCGTCGTACTGAGCTGAATCCCTGGGATGAAGCATCCGCTTGTTGAGAACCGCCCTCAGCTTGTACCAGCGCTCCCCTTCCCTGGCAGCACAAACAGCTGATCAGATTCCATCAGAAAAGTTTCATGAGCTTTTAGGAAAATGATTGGTTTGAAGCTGGCCTCTCTGGATCAATCGATCAGGTTCACTTAGACTTTTTAGGTTCAATCATTTTGTTGAACAGTTCCTTTGCCTTACCAGTAGGCTATTTATATTCTATGAGCCTGCATTATGTAATAGTTTAGACCTCTATTGCCTCTATTTCGGCATTACTCATATGTATTTTTCAAGTTGATCGTTTTTAAATCTCAGTTTTTCCTCGATAGTGACCTGTTTCTGTGACCCCCACAAAGTGTGGTCATATTTGTTTGGTTTAATTGTGATTTTAGTTTAGGATTTGACCCCGTTTTGAAATTTTTGGAGTAATGTCACGCAGTAACACAAATGTGCCGCTAGATGGCAGAAGGGGGACATTACGAGACTGACGGTGCAACATTTCTGTGTCGAGGAAGCTCCCCTCCATTCGGATGAGAGCTACCAGCGCAGCAACACCGTCTCCTGTGGCTCACTCGTTTCTCCTGTTAAAACAGGTTGGTTCGGGTTTAAGCGGAAAGCTGATATGTAATAGACATGATTGTTAACGTTATTCAGGTATGTTTGGGACATTTAATGCCGGGATAAATGTGGTGGGGTGAGTCTGAATGTCGGCATGAGGCACGCGCGTGTTGGCTTTGGGAGGCCCGTGATCCACGCTGCGCCGGACATCAGTGGGTTCGCAGTGTTTCCTGAATTGGTTCAGCTGCTCCCGTGTGACTTTGGTCCCCGGTGTACTTGGTTTGTGTTATTTTGTTTTGTCATTGTAGTTAGTTTATAAGCTCTCGGTTAGCTGCTCAGAGGATTTCCTCAGATGGTACTTAAAGAATGCATGTGTTTTATATAGCTGTCTGTAATGTGCATTAATTTACAATTCCTGATATAGTAATCAGCTGATGTGCTATAGAAGTTCTAGTAGAAGTGTGAATGTATTGTCACAATAATTTTTCAAAGTTGTACAATGACTTTATTATTATAACCTGGAATAAATTCGGATGAGAGCTACCAGCGCAGCAACACCATCTCCTGTGGCTCACTCGTTTCTCCTGTTAAAACAGGTTATTTGGATCTGCCCGCCTGTCCCTCCACCTGGGACCTACAACATTTCCACTTATATCTGAGGTACCTCAGGGCTGTGTCTTAAGGCCCATTCCCTGGTCACCGTGTATGAAGCTCCAATCTCTACAGCAGGCTTTATTCTTTGGTGAATGCATATGTAAATACCAAGCGGACCAAAAACAGGAAGTGTACTACAATGCAGGGCATTCTGGGCAAATACAACCAAGACAAACGTGCTAGCGTAGCGTTAGTAGGAAAATGAGTTGTGGTCCTTTACGACAAAAGAGAAATCCTCCAACCACTAAAATTTGATGGCACTCCATTTTTGTTTACATTTCTAGAAAAAGAAAGTTGCTCTCATTGTCTTCTTCAGAGGTTTTTGGTTTAGTGGTTCTTGGTACAGCGCCCCCAGAGGCGAGGAGGGGAACAGGTTGCTCAAACGGTTCAGATGTTCAAACTTCAGTCCCCAATCGAACCTGAAACTGGACTATCAGGTGTGACTGTACCCTTAATCAACAGCTGTGTGGTTACAATTTGGTTCTCCAACAAACAATCTGTTTTGTTTCTGACTGGAAACCATCAAGTTCAGATGAACTCCACCACTTCTGCCAAGATTGGTCTCATGATCAACCAGACTAATGTTAGAAGCTGACTGATGACAGACCACCCTGTCTGCAGCGTTCCACCGGGTAAAGGAACAGGAAGTGAACGGTGTTTACTCTGTGAGGGGTCCGTAGCCCAGGTCTCTCATCTCGCGGTACTCCGTCCACATAGCCATGTCTCCTCTGGTGGGAAACTTGTCGTCCTTCCGGACCAGCTCCTCCAGCAGCTCAGCGCTGCTCACTGACACCCCGTTGCGTCCGTTTTTATAAATGGGTCCATACAGCTGCTTCTCATAGATCTTCAGACAGAACAACATGGTTACATGCAGCATTAACACGCAATAACAAAGCAGAGCTGCTCTGATGCTATTAATAAAGCAATATACATTTGCAGCCATGTTTTCCTGAAGTTCAGCTCTTATCTGTGAGATCAAAGGTCACGTTTTCTGTTTAACACACCCAGACCTAAATAAATAAGGTGCAGGTTGGTCAGTTACACCATAAAATAGAAATTAATTATAAAACATGATGGGTTGTAACTGACAGCTGGACATTTAACCCAGATCTCTGTTCTGACTGACCTGCAGCGCGTGCAGAGAGGAGAAGTAGCCCTGGACCAGAACCCGGTACAGCATCTCCAGGGTGCTGATCTGTGGCAGGTCCTGCACCGACCGCAGCTTCTCCTGCAGGGCAGAGGAGCTCCACCGCAGCGCACCGCCGCTGAGCTTCAGCCGCAGGCTGCAGATCCCACAGGTAGCGCTCCGTAACAACCAGGCAGCCATTTCTGCTCAATGTGAACACGCATTGGGAGGAGCCGAGCCGCTCGCTTGAGTCCACAGTTCACGGCTGAACCAGAACCGACCTGTCAGGGAGAACCAGAGCTCTGGCAGAGGGCTGCAACCTGCAGCTCCAGACCTGCAGGGGGCGTCATGATACAGCAAAGATTAAGGAGATATGGAAGAGCATTAAGACCAATGAGAAAAAAAGTGATTTTTATTTTTTCAAATTATCATTTTAATCTCAGAATTCTGATTTTTTTTTCATAAAATTCTGATTTTTTTCTGACATTATCATAATTCAGAATAAACTGAGCAAAGCTTGTGGATTAGGGCCAATGAGAAAAAAAATTCACAGAATGCTCTCTTTAATGTTTTTTTTTTCTAAAAATTGGAACTTTTTTCACAGAATGAATTTTTTTTTTCCTGAGAATTTTTTTTTTTTTTTTTTTTTACAGAATTCGGACTTGCATTTCAAAATTATTACTTCTAATAAGTCTGACTTTTTAATCAGACTTCAAAATGAGCTGAGCAAAGCTTATGGAAATACGGTGGACGGTTAGGACTAATGAGAAAAAAAACTGACTTTTTTAAAACAGAAATTCTTACCTTTTTTTTTTTTTTGACTAAAATCTTTTGAGAAAAAGTAATTATTTTTTTATTCAGAGGCTCTGATCCTGAAAATGAAATGTTGGCTGTTTCTGGACAGTATTTCAACAACAGAGCTAAACTGGTCCTGCTATGATCATTTTCCTTTATTGGGATTCCGGCTCTTAGAAAGGAACTGGTTCTGCATGTTCAAAAGCTGTACACTTTTAAAAATGCAGATTTTCTAAAAACAAGCCATTTTATCCCTAGTACTTAAGCTATGAAGTACGAGTATTCCTCGTATTTTCAGAAGAAGATACGAGGAAGTGAGCTAACCGTTAGGCTAACGGTGTTAGCATGTCGGTGTAGCTGCAGATCCAACAGAGTAAACGGCAACATGGAAGCTGAAACTAATAACACGCAGAAAACAGAACCTGTAGTTTAGCGGCCATCTTGAAAATCCTTTGTTCCGATTCAAGATGGAGAATTCAATCTGAACTTCTCCTTATCTACCTGCTGTCATTATCAATTTATCACCATGGTAACCAAAGACTTTCCTGCGTTTATGGCGGAGCGAACATTAAGGTCAGCGATGCTGATTGGCCAAATGTCCCCAGTAACAAGACATTTATTTAGGATATTTAGCTTCACAGCTTCACCTCTATAGCGCTAATTTCACTGCTGAAGAGCTAGTTGGTGGAAATGTGGAAATAATACAGATTACATTTAGGTAGAGAAAACTGGCTCATGTAGTACAATTTCTATGCATTTCATTGTTATATCTGGGAGCAGCTGCCACTGCACATTCAACTGACTGTTGAAATAAGAACAACGATCTCCTGAAGAAAGTTTAAATTACAAAGTGGTTCAATCTCATTATGTTTTTAAGCCAGTGAACGTTCAAGTAACTGGCTGTTTTTCATTTTGATTCACATTGTTTGCATATAAAGAAAGATTTCAGCACAGAATCTGCAGCAAAACATCTTAAAATATGTAACTTTTTTTCAAAATATTTTACGAGACAACTGCAGGTGGAATAAAACATTCCCAGATAACCAAAAAATACCTTTTTTACTCCAATATTTAGGAACTTCGGGTCAGGAAACAGGCAGTTTTTTACAAAGAAATATCACATAAAACAAACTGTATATCTAACCAACTTTGGTTTATTGTTGTTCTTAATAAACTAGAGGCTTCCTGTTAAATAAAGTCTTTATTCTGTTCGGTCCGAGTCCGGTTCCGATCCATCATCCTCGTATTTGGGCCACATTGTCTATGGATCCTGCTGGATCCATTTTGTGCAGCAGGAAGTGTCCTTGGACCTGAGCGGCGCTGATCTCCGTATGCACAGCTAACGCTAGCTTAGCGAAGCGATCTCCTTCCGACGGCGGCTGGTCCGGGTAGAACCGTCGGAACATCTGGGCCAGCTGCCAGGCGGTGCAGTGACCGATGTACTGCTTCAGGTCGACCCGGCCGGGCCGGATCAGCGCCGGGTCCAACCTGGGAGAGCAAGAGTGTGGCATTTATTTAAATTAAATGCCACACATTGGAAAATAATGAAATGTTAAGCTACAAGTAGCATCCTTTATATTAAATAATTAAGGTTAAAAAGTATTTAAAAAAATAAATGCATAAAATCAATCAGATATGTAATAAAATCATTGCATATTATCTCCTTTGCAGCTAATTCTTTAGAAAAAGTTTTCTCATGAAAAAAGAAAAATATATATAAAACAGAAAAAAGATTTTACTGTAATTTTATGTTGAGGTCTGAAGCAGTTTTTGTGGTGAAAATGGAAAAAAATAAAAATTTTATTCACAAATTATGAGACGCATTGTTTTGGACCTCAGGGGCAAAAAGTGGAAATTTTAACTGTGGGTCAAAGGTCAACGAGACTTTTTAAGAGAGATTTTTTATCATTGAGCAATGGGAAATATTTCCTTTGAATCAAGACTGTTTTTAATCAATAATCGTTGATCAATAATCAATATTGCACCTGTCGATGAAGTTGGTGGTCATGAAGACGATTCTGGCCTCAGACGAAGCCACTCCGTCCAGCGAGTTCAGCAGGCCGCTGAAGGTCAGGCGGCCCATTCCCTGGTAGGCCAGCGGGTCTGGAAGAGAGGAGGAGAACCGGTCAGCGTTCCGGTTCTGGTCGGGTCGGCCGGTTCTGCTCGGCTCTCACTCTCGTTGGGCAGCAGCTCCCGGCTGACGAAGGCGGCGTCCACGTCCTCCAGCAGGATGATGCTCTGCTGCGGCGCCACGCTCAGCAGGTGGTTGAGCCGGTCGTCTGACAGCGTCCGGTCGCTCAGGCTCATCAGGCAGATGCTGTAGCCCAACTCGCCGGCCAGCGCCGTGCTGCAACAGAACCGGACCGGGTCAGAACCGCGGGAGCGTTCACACCGACACGCCGCGGCAGGACGACTCACATGAAGCTGCTCTTCCCGCATCCTGGGGGCCCGAACAGCAGGTACCCTCTCCTGTAGGGAATCCCTGAACACACACAGACGGGATCAGAACCTGGAACCCGACCTGGACGGGTCGGCACCGCCCGACACCAGAACCGGTCCTTCACCTCTGTCCGTGTACCAGCGCGGGTTTCCGATGAAATCCTTCACGTCGTCCACCAAGCGCTCGGCCACGCCGGCCTCCAGCACCACGGAGCTGAGGGGCCGGCGTCGCCGTGGAAACCCGAAGGGCCTCCACTCACCGCCCATGGCCGTGTACATGACGGTGCGTCCCTCCTCCTGCTTCAGCGCCAGCTCCCGCGCTGCACGACACCATCACAACACCAACACATTCAGCTCTGACTGTCGCCTCCAAAATAAAAGTTAAACTAAATTTATCCGAATAATTACTTCATGAGACGCAGGTTTGGATCCTTTTGACTGGATCTTCACCAGTCCATCTGAGTTCATTTACCGAATATAAGAGGGTAAATTTGGTGTTTTTATTAATGACCAAAACATCGACTACGACAAATAACATTCTGTTGGCCAAATGTCACATACACAAATGTTGCTTCTTTAAAACCATTCCTAACTTATACGGAGGAAGAATGAGCTAAATTTGTTTTATACATTATGTTTTATGAAATGAAAATAAGTGTTTAAGTCAAAACATTTGAACTTTAATGCTGTATATACAATATGATTTCTCTTGAATTTTTTCTTTATGTTTTTAGTTTTTTTTTTCTGAAAGTGACGTATGATCGATTAATTGAATTTTTATTCAATTAATCGTCAGAATAATTGGTAGATTACTAAAATAATCGTTTTCAGCAGGCCTAATTAAAGGCTGAGAGTTTTCCTGTGTACCTTCCTGCAGGATGTTGAAGAAGATCTGCCGGTCTCTGCCCAGAGCGGTGAAGGTGATGGACTCCCACGGAGTCCCGGTCTGCAGATTCAGCATCTGCTTCTCCCTGGTCCGCTCCACCCGGATCCACTTCCTGCCGTACCTGGACACCAGGTGGATCACATCCAGCTGACATCTTTATATCAAATACTGATATGGGTGTGTGTTTATTTGAAATGTATTAATTTATTTGCACAGTCATTAACATTTTTGTAAATGGGCCAGAATTAGCCAAAACCCTATTTTTCATCCGTTGTCTCTGGACCATAAGGAATGTTTCTTGCTAAAAAGAAAGAGGTTATACAAAACAAGGTCAAAATGATTTAACTACACAAATGTTGTCAATAAATATCGTGTGACCGCATATTAAAACACTGCAGTCACACAATCAACAATTCAGAAACATACCTTTTAAAATCGTTGCGCTTCTATAGTTGTTCTTACGGTCGCGCTTCCATTCGAGGACACTTTGTATATAAAATATACTATAATAAATAACATATTGTAGATAATATACTTAAATAGCTATTTGAAATTGGTAGATTCTACTACAATTAGTACACATCAGCATTATATGAACAAGATAGCTGCGAAGTCTCTAAACTGATACGATCATTAAATTAACGAGGTGTACTTGAAGGCAGCATGCAGCCGTAAAATCCAGTTTAGATGCGCAACAAAGTTTAACTGAACGGAGCTGGAGGTTTTCCTCACCAGATGATGTGGTTCCCTGGACTCGGGTGGAAGTCGAACTGCGTGTGGACCCGTCCGCTCTCGTGTGCCATGTAGGAAGTTTCCACGCTGAGGTGCTGCGTGTGAGTGGCGTGCTTGGTGATCCAGCTCAGCAGCCAGTGGTAGCTCTTGTCCCTGCTGGGAACCTCCAGGGTGATCATGTAGTTCCTTCGGAAAAACACCATGCCCACCTGGGCTCCCTTTCTGGCCACGGCCAGCGCTGTCCCGACCCCGACCAGTCCGAACCCAGCACCGAAGTACGGGTTGTCCTTCAGGCCGTCCAGGAAGTCCGATAGCGGCATGATGCTGGTCCCGCGTCCCCTCCTAGAACCAGAGTTTTAACTCAATGAATGTAAAATCCACGGCTGCCCGTAGGATCCATGTGATGCAGCGACCTTTACTACACTTCCTGTGCTACCGGAAAAACATTCCGTCTATCCACCAATACCCATCATTGTATGTTCCGGTGTTCAGATAATCGGCACTGAAGTTAGCTTCCGATTTGATGCTCCATTAAATGATTACAACTTTGTATGTAATCGGGATTATCTTCAGTTCTAGTACAACACCTGGATTATTTAACGATTCCTTGTTATTTGTCAAACTTTTATTCCATTTGTGAAAATAACAAAGACAAATTTCACTTCTTATTTTGGGTTTTTACTCCACTTTAAATAAAATTTTTACACAAGTTAAACCTGGACTGAACCTGGTTCCTGGACTTTCACCCAGTCATACCCACAAACATTAGCTTATTAATACACTGATATATTTATCTGTAGGGAACTATTAGTTAAGTGCCTTGTTCATGTCAGGAGGAAGTTAGAACTGAACCTATCAGATTGCAAATTAATCTACATTTATGTAATAATCAAATACGTAGTATGTAATCTTAGCCTGTTTTGTGATGAAATCTAAGACCACCAAATTAATTATATTTTTTAGGCTTAAAATAAAAAATTTGATTTTTACATTTTTACCGCTGTGTGAACATTTAACGTTACTGAAGTAACAAATCGGAAGCTAACTTCAGCACCGCCTCATTAGCAGCTAGCTAACCTAGGCTAAGTTAGTGATAACGGTCGGTCTATTTACTCATACTATAATGAGTAAATAAAGGCTCGCAGCAGGCCAGTCTGCTTGTAATCAGGGATTTAGATTAACAACAACAGAAACGAGTCCAGAAACGAGAGGAGGCGATGAGAACCGAAACCTGAATGTTGATCTTTTGTTTGTCAGGCGGACAGTGAGGGTGAGAGCTCAGGCAGGAGGTTTGGCTTCCGACTTATTTGACTATAAATCTGTTTATTATCTGTTGTTGCAGCAGCTCTGTTACCGTTACACAGATCTGCTCCTTCTGTAACAGCGGCTTGCAACTCATAATGATGTAGAACTGTGCAAAAGTCTTGGTTCGACCCTCATTTCTTTATGTTCCAGAGGGAAAACTGGACAAAAAGCAGGACTTTGTTCAAACATGCAACCAGAAAACTTTATATGGATCAATGAAACACGGTTTTATTTTGGGAGTTCATGACAGTTTAGGATTCCTTTCATGCTAAAATGTCAGTTGTTTCCTAGAAACCCCACACTACTGGGTGAAAATGTGTGACCAACCCATGACACAGCCTCCACCTTGCTTTACTAATGACTGGTCACGTCTGGGCCCTTTCCTTCATGGTAGAAGCTACTTCCTGTTATTTCAAACGAAACTTCAAGCAGACAGTAGAAGGATAACAGATGAATCTGGTTTTTTGTGCAGATTATGTTTTAGGACTTTTGTCTATTATTTTTTATTTTATTTTTTGAATCCCTACTCTTCTTGAGTCACTGCTCCTAGGCAAATCTCCAGTTTTCTGCTGTTAATGTGGATACTTGAACTTGGTTAAAAAGAGCATAAAATTTCTCTGTCATTGATAAAAGGCTGAAGTAAACAAAACATCCGGGGCTCTACTGAAAATAAATAATAAAAAAATGTTTAAAAAGATTCATTTTCAAAAAGATTCAAAGATATTTTTCCAAATTTAGATTATCAATTTCAATTATAAGGAAATGAGGATTTGTAGAAGCTTTTTGTGTTTTTCAGGCATGATGGAGGCGGCGCAACATGTCTGTGATAAATGTGGACAGAACATCTCGGACATGTCCACGTCCGTCTCCCACCGCTGTCCAAAGCTGCCGGTCCGGACCGGTCCAGGTAAACACCTGGAGGAGGCGTCTCCTCCAGAACAGCAGAGGCTGATTGTTCTTCTTCTTCTTCATCCTGAAAACGTTGCGTCTCTTTAGGGAGCCGGAGCCGATCACCGTCAGGGAAACAACCGGTGGAGAAAAACAACCCCAACGCTTCAGCGCCACCTGCAGGTAAACCCCAGGAGGTGGGGTCACTCCTACTGACCCTGGTTCTGCTGGAGGCGTCTTCACATTTAAAGGAGTCGTTTCTCTCCACTGTCGCCACGTGCTTTCTGAGGAGGAGGGGTTGTTTGTTGAACCGGTTTGTTCTTGTCCTCCAGCCTACCTTTCTGAGGGATCGGAGGACGTTTATCGTACCCACGCCTGCCCCAAATGTCGGCGCTGCTTCAAGATGCGCTCCCACCTGCAGGAGCACCTTCGGTTGCACTTCCCCGACCCGAGCCTCCAGTGCCCCACCTGCGACTGTTTCTTCACCAGCCAGAGCAAACTGCGCATACACCGCCTGCGGGAGGCCGGCGAGAAGGCCCACCGCTGCCACCTGTGTGATTATTCAGCCGTGGAGAGAAACGCCGTCCGGCGCCACGTGGCCAGCAGGCATCCAGAGGAGGCTGACAGCAGCCAGAGCTTCCTCTGTCCCGCCTGCAGTCAAAGCTTCCTCCACAGCCGGGCCCTGAAGGCTCACATGAAGACACACAACATCCGGAGGGACGGGGCGCCGGTGGCCTGCTTCCAGGACGGCTGCTCCTTCCAGAGCTCCCAGAGCAAAGACCTGATCCGACACGCCGCTGAGGAGCACGGGATCAGAGCGGCGGCGTGTCGTCATCACGCCTGCAGCGCCGTCTTCAAATGCGACGCAGACATGGAGGATCACTACCGGACCCACCTGGCCTACCGCTGCTCAGACTGCAGCTTCTCCTGCTCCAATAAGAACGTCTTCCTGCAGCACCGGCGACTCGGCCACACCGGCCTACAAAAGCTCTGCTGTGACTTTTGCCCCTTAGTGACCTTTAACCCCGTGGAGTACGAGCAGCACGTTGCGCGTCTCCACGCCAACGAGAAGATCCACCGCTGCTCTCAGTGCAGCTACGTCACGGCGCATAAACGCGGCCTGAAGCGACACGTCCTGATGCACAGCGGTGAGGAGGAGCGAAGCTGCAGCAGAAACCAGCAGAGATTATTCAGAACAAACAACCTGGCCTGGTTTTCAGTCCCACTTCCACCGTGTTACTCATTCACCTATAAATATCACATTTTGAACCTAAATATTTTGTCACCAAACTAAATACTTAGCTCTGGCCCAAATATTTCATGAGCAAGCTAAATATTTAGTTTTCTAACTAACTATATAGCTTGAAATTGTGACATTTTTATATAAATGAATAACATGGTTAAAAGTGAACCCCCATTTTTTGAACAGGACAGGATAAGTAATCCAAATTATTGCTGTTATTTTCTGACTGTGTGACTTTACACACTGGAGGAGTTTCTCTGGCTGAAACGTGGTGACGTCTGTCTGCTCTCTCCAGGTGAGAAACCTCACAAGTGCAGCTTGTGTGAGTTCAGGTGCAGAGACGAGTCGTACCTCTCCAAACACATGCTGGTTCACACTGAGCACAAGAACTTCATGTGTGCCGAGTGTGGATACGTCACTAAGTGGAAGCATTACCTGACCGTCCACATGAGGAAACACGCCGGAGACCTCAGGTACAAAACCACAGAAATTACAAAACACACTTTTCAACTGATCCTTTTTGATTGTGGAAACAAAAACATTTAACCACTTAAAAATATCCTTTCTTTCTTTAGTTTGAAACATGTTCAAAATACGAACCATCATGTTTTTTCTCTGGTAAAAGGTCAGGTGACCCAAATTATTGGTGTTTTACTGACTGTGATTTTGTCTGTCTCTCCCAGATATTCCTGTGATCAGTGCTCCTACCGATGCCACCGAACGGATCAGCTTAAGAGTCACAAATTACGACATCAACCTAAATCCCTCATGTGTGAGATCTGCGCTTACGCCTGCAAGCGCAAGTATGAGCTCCGCAACCACATGCTGGCCAAACACTCTGGAGAGGAGAAGAAGTCTGCTGCATATAAGTGCAAGTACTGCTCATATACCACCTGGTACCGGCAGGCGCTCCAGAACCACGAGAACTGCAAACACACCAAGCTGAAGGAGTTTGGCTGTGCGCTCTGCTCCTACTCGTCCTACAGCAGCATCAGCCTCTTCCTGCACAAGAGGAAGGTCCACGGCTACGTCCCTGGAGATGCAGCCTGGCTGGAGAACTACGCAGCGAAGGAAAAGGAGAGGAGCTCAGCAGAGTTCATGGAGGACTTTTACAGGAAGTCCAAACAACCAGCTGCTGGTACACAGCAGAACCAGTCAGGAACCGATCCCTGCACAGAAAGCTCTGCCGACGGTTCGGTTCTCGCCCTCGTTGGTCATGAAGCCATTTCTGAAAGATCCGCCAGCAGTCCGGAGCAGTACTGCACTCTGGTGTTGACCACTTTACCGGACCAAAACACAAGAAATGAGAACGGAAACTGCCAAAGCCCACCGCCGTCAACCGTGTTAGACCCGTCCACACCTGCCAGCTCGTTGGAGGAAGACAATCTAGGAATGCAAGACGGACCTGGTGAGCAAAGCGACGTAGAAGATGCAAGTGAGCCTCCGACCGACCCGAGTCGATCTGTTGAGTCTGTGGACGATCGGACCTTCACACCTGAGGGGGCAAATAAAGTTTCAACTATCGGTTCTGCTTTTCCAGCCGAGGAAACCGACCCGTCACCCTCTGAGGTCCGACTGAAAGCTTTGAGGAAACACGACAAGGACCAAGCAGACGCCATGGTTCTAGAGGGACGGGTCCAGATGCTGGCGGTGCCATCGGAAGCTGTTTACCGTTGTGACAAATGTTCCTACGTAACCAGCAAGGAGACGGCTTTGGACCAGCACTGCAGACATCTGTGTCACCGCAGGGCGAAGGGACATGAGTGCCCTTCCTGTGGGGAGCGATTCAAACAGAGGCGCAGGTTTGATCACCACCTTAAAAATCAGCATCCTGCTCCTCCACCCAACACAGCTTCACCAGGAAATCCTGCTGCAGCGCCGGCAGAATCCGAACGACCACAAAGAGAAACAAGTTCACATCAGACTGAACTTCTGTCCTCTGCAAACGAGACGTCCACAGAACTGAAACATCAACAAGAACCGTGCACCGCCCATATCCAAACAACCACCGTATCGGAACCTCAGGCTGGTGAAATCATGGCAAATACAAAGAAAGTTTCAACTAAAACATCACAGAGCAAAGCCCAGTATGTTAAAAGAGACGGTAAATTTGAATGTGAGCTGTGCAGCTTTTCCTCAGCCAAGCTGGCAACCTTTAAAAAACACCTCCAGACCTGCAGACAGGCTTCAGGTCAGATCGTTTCTGAAACAGACAAACAAGGGAGTGAAAAACTCAAAAGTATGGAGGACCATGTAGGAAGGACCAATGATGGCAGTTCAGGAGAAAACCGACCAATCTATGCATTAAGATGTAGTCAGAGAAGAGCTGTGGCCGACAAGAAAGGCCGTCTGCAGCCATTTGAGGTCCGGTGTCCCAGCTGCCCTTATTCAGCCAGATCCAAACGTTTTCTATCCCGTCACATTCTGTCTGATCATAAGGAGGAAAAGCTTCAGGATCCAGTAGAGGATCAGTTGCACTGCCAGCAGCCTCGGATGTATCGCTGCAGCTGCTGCTCCTTCAGCTCCTCCAGACGCCATCGCCTGGAGGAGCACGAGTCTCTGCACACGGGCGTCGGCCGTCACAGCTGCGACGCATGCCACAAAACCTTCGGCGCAGTGTCCAAACTGCGCCAGCATAAGCTGCGCATCCACGACAAACAGCCCACACACTTCTGCCCGCTGTGCGACTTCGCCGGCTACGCTCTTGACGACGTCAGACGTCACAGCCGCCGGTGTCACTCAGGGGAGTTGCAGCACATCTGCAGTCACTGCAACGCTCGGTTTAGTTCCGAGATTGCTTTGAGGAACCACTGCAAACGGGCGCACCAACTTCAGGCCTGCTTTTCATGTAAGAAATGTGACTTTACATGCAGCAGCGAAGGGACACTGAAGCAGCACCAGCAGAGCAGACACCCGGAGCTGAAATGCAGCACCTGCCAGGAGGAGTTTCAGACTGAAGAAAGCCTCGGCCTTCATCAGAGGACTCACCTGGCGCACCCATGCCAGCTCTGCCCCTTCGCAGCCAAAACAAAGCCGCTGCTAGCGCAGCACCTTCTGAGCCAACATGAGGGGGGGTCATCAGAGGACAAGCCTCTGCGCTGCAGCACATGCGAGTTCGCCTGTTGGCATCAGTTGGTGCTGGAGCAGCACCTCCGGTCGCATGGGAGCAAGCGCTTGTACAAATGCACAGACTGCGAGTACGCAACCCGGAACAAGCAGAAGATCACGTGGCACATTCGCATTCACACCGGGGAGAAACCGTACAGCTGTGAGCAGTGCAGCTACGCCTGCTCTGACCCGTCCAGGCTGAAGGTAGAGACCAACACCCAGATATCAAAATTAATGCAACTTTCTTGTATTAAATAGGCTGTAGATTGTCACTGTGAAATTTCCTCAAACCACTTCTGGTCTTAATCCTGCCGGAGTTGGTTATGTTATGCTAATGCCCATTGATGCAAATTCTACACATACCAAGGATCATCTTAGAAGCAGTTTGCTGCTACCTAGTGGTTGAAGTTCTGCCCAATCGGCCTTTATCATTGATTTGCACTCTACATACTCAAACCGCTAAAACGCTAATAATGGAGCTAGTTTATCGATGGACGCGTTAGCATTTTTACTAACACCGAAAACATTTGGTGCACTCAGCTCCTCGTAAATTATTTTTTCCAGATAAATTCTAAAGCGCTACTCTTCTTTAAGTAGTTAGACATTTATATTCACGCTCTTATTTTGAAGTAGGTGAAGACTTTTTACACAGCACTTCTGTTTCCTCTCCTCTCGTTCTCCATGCATGATGTTTAGAAATTAGTTTTTTTCTGTACCCAGAATGCATCACCTTAGCAATCAGGGTGGCTAGCATGTAGCTAACCAACATACTACATGTTGCTAGCTACATGCTAACCTAGCATGTAGCTGCTAACCTAGCAGCTACGTCCTAGTCCTTTGACTAGGACTAGATGTCCTAGTCAAAGTTGTAGCTAATCAACATGCTAACTAGAATGCTTCTGCTAGCTAGCATGCTGGTGTTGCACTTTAGCATTAGCATAGCTAATGTTTATGGTGTGCTTGTGGGGCTTTCTCCGGTTGCTTCATGTGGATCTGTCCTGAGGTCAGCATTCAGGTTTTTCACGTCACTAATATGATGTCAGCTGTGTGTTTAGACTGAATTTATCTGCTTTGCTGTAAACAATATAAGAATCATCAATTTTTTCACTCATTTCTACCAAAGCTGCATATGAGAGTTCACCAAGAAGAGAAGAAGTACCTTTGCCCAGAGTGCGGCTACAAATGCAAATGGGCGACGCAGCTGAAGTACCACATGACCAAGCACACGGGTACGAACGCCAAAGAACATGGTAATAACACGAGAACGAAGTGGTAATCTGACATATCTGCTGTTTAATCCTTCAGGGGAGAAACCATACCCCTGCGATGAGTGTGGGTACCGCACCAACCGAGCAGACACCCTGCGCGCACACCGGGACACGCAGCACCGCGACCTCCGACCTTATGTCTGCGAGAAATGCGGCAAAGCCTTTAAAACCAGCTTCATCCTGAAGACCCACCAGAAGAAGCACACGGACGACCGAGCGTACGCCTGTGGACTGTGCCAGAAATCGTTCCGGTGGCCCGCGGGTCTCCGACATCACTTCCTGTCCCACACGGAGCAGCGGCCATTTTCCTGCCGTCACTGCGCTTACAGAGCCAAGCAGCGGTTCCAGGTGGTCAAACATCTGCAGAGGCACCATCCCGAAGAGTCGGCGGAGCAGGGCGTGCTGCGGGACTCAGACCGGAGCATCCTCACCCTGAAGGAGGCCCTGCAGGGGGCGCCACACGCCACAGCGGTCAGGGAGCATCGTCGTCCAGCCAGGGAAGAAGAGGCTGTTTCTGAAGGAGACGGAGCAGCAAAACTAAACACAGAAACCCAGTGAAGATCCTGAGATGTATGAATATTTATGGGCTGACTCTGGGTTCCATTTGAGAAAAAACCTACATTGTGTTTATGAACAAAGAAATGAGCCATAAGGTAGAACATCATCAGTTAACACTGTTTTTAATAAGGTCTATTTTTATATGTATAACACTGATATTTGGCATTTTATACATTCGTGTCCAACAGTCGTCCAGTTATGATGCTGTTCGTTCAGGCAGGTTCAACATGCAGCAAAATGTTCAGACTACATGAAAACATCTGAGAGGATCTACCACTAAATATACAGTCATTTTCCTAATGACCTAAAAACTGTAATGAATAAAGACTCATAGCTACTTCAAAACTTATACATCTTTATTACCACCTGCAATGCATGCTGGGCCGGTGACGCGGGTAGTTTATAGTCAACTGGAGTCTAAAAACAGAAACGTCCAAACTGAGAAACTGCTGTTAACACGAGATATCAAACCAACGGGACTGGCTTCTGATCTACTGTTTATTACTTCAGCTACAGCTAACACCAGTAGCAGGAGCTAACACCATTAGCAAGAGCTAAAAACATTAGCAGGAGCTAATTCTAAATCAAAACAAATTGAAATATGAGCGGATGGTTAAAGTGACAATGAAGCGTCTTTGTAAAAACAACATTCTAATGTATTTGAGAAAATGTTTTGATCCTGATGCTAACCGTAAACAGACTGAGTTAGCTAATGCTATCCTTCTTGGTTAGCATTTCAAGCAGCAGCAGCACAAACTCCAGCTTTTTCAGACGACTTTCTGCTCTTCCTCTGCTTGGTCCTCCTCATCTTCATTTCCTTTATATTTCAACAGGTTTGGATTCAAAGAGTTGAATGTTACTAAAGTCACAAAACAACTTCTGGCTGGACAGAGCTAGCGCTGTAGCACCTAGCATACATCATCTACACAACATGGCAATGTCCATGTAACGATATTTCATTTAAACTTATAAAAGCTAAACTTCCTACAGTATCTTTCCTGTTGTTTTTACTTGTGAAATAAACGATAAAATCTGTTGCTTCAACTAATCATGGATCTTTAAGCTTCAAAATATTCTCAGAGAAAAAGAATAAAATGCAGAAGTTGAGTCCTGCGTTGTTGATTTTACACCTCAATCCACAACAAAATGGGAGACAAAGATGAGGATCAAAGTGCTGCAATGTCCTAGTCAAAGTCTAAATTTAAACCTCAGACTGACTGGAATGATGCACCTGTTTGTTCTTAAATAGTAACACTGGAGTTTTCCTTCATCTCATTTGGCCCAGCAGGTGAGTCCAGGTAAAAATGTAAAAACGATGTTCCAGGTGAGTCAGTAAACATTAGAAAGTTTTCTATGAGTTTAGAAACAACTAAAACACTAAAACATGAACTGGAGTGAAGCTGTGAGGTCAGAGACGCCGTGACGCCTTCATGTGAGCTCTGAGACGCTGACGTTAACGAAGACGGAGGACGGAGGGATGGCCGTCCCGTCTTTAGACAGCAGGTGGATGTGACGGTAGCCTGGATGGAACAAAAGGTATGGCAGGCCAGTTTAACATAAAATCAGATTCAACACACTTACATTTTGACTGTTATTAATGATGCCAAAAGTAGTGCAAATTAAATTGGAGATATTTTGAAAACAAATAATGATGCTGCAAAAGGTATGGCAAACTGTGTTGACATAAAATCGGTCTCATCTGAGTATGTGAAATCACATTCCAGATGACAGAATGACATCATTGATATTTTTGAGTAATTTTTGTGTTTGTCAAAACATCACAGATTGATGCAGCATTTTGACATTAAAATTAAAAAAGGGGAAAAGTCAATTTTGAAATGTTTCACTGTCAGCAGCACTTTTAGCTCCTCAAAGCCGTTTTAAGTGAATTCTTTGAGTCTTGGCAGAGAATAAAAGCAGAAATTATTAGCAGACTTCTGCATTTGCCGTCTCTTTCTGTCCCATAATGCTGGTTTCTTTCTCTATTGTGGCATTATCTGACTATTTTGTGCAGAAAATCCAAAAGTCTACAGGCATCTATTCGGACAGCTCAGTGGCAGCATCGTGGGGCTTACACAAAGGCTCTTAATTCAGATCTATAAAAATGTAATTTTGACAAATTACAGTTAGATTTGAAACCCTGAACTGTAATTACAGATGTCGACTCTTCAGATGACATATTTTGATAAATCTTGAAAGGGATTTAATCATCAAAATGTGACTAAATTTATTTTGACTTCTTCCTCTTAGACAAAATGTGAATGCAGATATATTAAGTTATTATGCAGGATGTTCAAAATGTTACAACATATTATTGGGGCAACGCTAAGAAAAAATAATCGTAAAATTACGAGAATAAAGTCATATGAGAATAAAGTTGAAATACTAGGAGAATAATGTCAATATAACTTTATGCAGGTAAAATTATGGCTTTACATGAAAAAGTAATTTCATTTTACCTTTTCTTTGTGTGGCGCTTAAGTTATAGATGTGTCTACTAGTCAAAACGTCTCTAATTACATTCCTGATGAAACTGATTTTATGTGATAACAGCTTGCCGTAGGGCTCACCTGGCTGGATGCAGGTGAAGGGAAGTGTGAACTGTCCGATGAAGTCGTTCCTGGACGTTTTGTCGTGGTCCTCCACCACGAAGCGGACCAGCGCCAGCTCAGGCGAGTGGACGACGAAGTTCAGAGTCTCGTTCCAGACGGGGTTGAACCCTGGAGGTCAGAGGTCAGCAGCCAGGTGAACACCCCGCTGTTCTGCAGGTGGGCTGGTGAGTTTCGTACCGTTGTTGTTGATGTGGCTGGTCTCCTCCCTGGTTTGGTCCTGAGGGACGCCGTAGATCTCCACCCTGACCAGCGGGTCCACGATGGATCCCTCCTTCTGGTTGACCTTGGGCAGCTGCTGCGCGCTGATCACCTGCCGCGACACACACACACACACACACACAGTCACCTGGAGACTCACCTGACCCACCAAACACCCTCTGACCCGCGCTGGAGAACAGCTGGACCTGGATGGACAGGCGCGCCGGCTTGTAGCCCGGCCGGTCCTCGGGTCGGTCCGGACTGAAGCGGCTGTCGGCGTCTCTCATGAAGTCGGGCTTGAGGACGTAACCGCAGCAACCGTTCTGCCTGAAGCGGCCGTCGTTCAGGTCCATCTCCAGGCCAGCCGTCTGGAAGTTCAGAGCCACTTTGAGACGGAGAGGAAAATAAATTCATTAACTTTCATTTTTCCAGACATAAAAATGAATCAGAGACGAGACGATTCTCTGCTTCAGGAATCTTCTGATCCTGAGAGAATCATCTGCTCAGCAAACACTCCCAGCTTTATTTATCCCTGTCTGACTTTCTTTGCACACATTTAAACATTTTACATCCTGAATGAATCGTTTGTTAAGCAGTTCTGTTTGTGTGGCGTTTGTAAAGCTGCCAAGTCAAAAATCAACAGCAATAATATGGATTATTCTTTCTCTTCTTTCAGAAGAGAGAAACATTGTGCTTCAATTTTATATTTATAAATTCATTCATTTATAAATGTCACATTTAGTAAGCTAAATATTTAGCTCAGAGATAAATATTTAGGTTGCTAACTAAATATTTAGTGTGACGCAAAATATTCAGCTTGTTAGCATCAACAAATTTAACTTCCTAAATAACTAATAGTTAGTAAGCTAAATATTTATTTTGAGGTTTGTTTAGTTAGCAGACTAAATACCCAGCAAGCTAAATATTTATTGACCCAATTAAGTATTTAGCTACTAGGCTAACTTGCTAATTATGCTAAATTAAGTAAATTATTTCTTAGTTTTTGACTGTGGCGTTAGAAATGGCCGATCTGTGCAGAGGTCAGAACGGCGACACGCCGCCACTCGTCAGACTTACGGGGGAATTATTCAAGTTCTCTGGATGAACCAAATCTGATTCTCAAAGGTTAGCTTCTAAAATAACTGACAGTTTGCCCATATTTAAATGATGCATTATGCAAACCTTCAACTGAAAGTCAGTCATGTTTAAATGACACAGGAAATGTTCGGTATTTAGCTGACACCAGCAGGTGGCGGTGTTTGCTCATACCGATCTGGCAGCCCACGTTCCACATGTCCTGAGGGTTGTAGTTGGACGAGTCGGTCCTCAGGCCGCTGGGATACGTCCTGCACAGCTGCCGAGCGTTGCACCGAACGAACTCTGACCCTAAAGAGGAACACACAGCTGAACACTGAGCTCCTGCACGATGTTCTGTCTAAAAAGTCGTAACTTCTACAATAAATCCTTCTTACCTGCGTCCTTAGCGAGCTTCTTTGCTTTGGACTCAGAGAAGGACGACATCTCATAGCACTTGGCCTGAGAGCGAGCGTGCTCAAAGCCGTGAAAGTGGACGCTCTTGCAGTAGACCACCAGGTCTGACAGCTCCCTGGACAGTTTGGACTTCTGCAAAACACACATAGGATATTTAAAAGACAAACTACTGGATTAATGGTTGCATTTTCTGCTTGAACGCCTGATTCTTCAGGGTTACAGAAACATCCGGTTAGACCAGCAGAGGCTTGGTAAATGATCAGAAAGTCAGATTTTGCTGGATTGCTAAACATTTTTAATAAACTTGGATAAACATGAACACTGGGACTGTTGACTCATCATCAACATCTTCTCAGAGCAAACAGGCAACAAATCATGTCTGAAACCAGTAAACAGGAGCTAAACCTCAAGGAGCGTCGCCTCAGAGACACACAACGACGACTTTCCTTCACCTGTGCTTCAGTTTAAATAAAAGCAAGTCAGGATTTAGCTCCAGCTGTATTTTTTTAAATCAACGTCTTTGGGTCACACGTTTATTCAGACTTCTAGAGGAAAACAACCTAAAAAGATTAGAAACCAAAAAACAACTTGGATAACAGCAGTCTCGTAGCTAATTTGTCGTTTAGCCTTTTCCATGTGTTTTTCTGAAAGGAACAACGTGGCGAAGGAGGGTTGAAGTCAACCCGCCTGTAGCGCTCCCAGATCGCTGCGTCTTCACGGTTCACCAACTTAAATTTAAAACTTTTAAAAAACATTTTCAATGAAAAGTCTTATCACTTTCATACGTTCGTTGAAAGTGACAAAGAACGTTCGTCTGAGCCAATGGTGAAGACGAACATCATCCAGTAAACAGCAACAAATGTGGACTTGACCCATAATGTAAGCCAGCTNATAAACGATAAAATCTGTTGCTTCAACTAATCATGGATCTTTAAGCTTCAAAATATTCTCAGAGAAAAAGAATAAAATGCAGAAGTTGAGTCCTGCGTTGTTGATTTTACACCTCAATCCACAACAAAATGGGAGACAAAGATGAGGATCAAAGTGCTGCAATGTCCTAGTCAAAGTCTAAATTTAAACCTCAGACTGACTGGAATGATGCACCTGTTTGTTCTTAAATAGTAACACTGGAGTTTTCCTTCATCTCATTTGGCCCAGCAGGTGAGTCCAGGTAAAAATGTAAAAACGATGTTCCAGGTGAGTCAGTAAACATTAGAAAGTTTTCTATGAGTTTAGAAACAACTAAAACACTAAAACATGAACTGGAGTGAAGCTGTGAGGTCAGAGACGCCGTGACGCCTTCATGTGAGCTCTGAGACGCTGACGTTAACGAAGACGGAGGACGGAGGGATGGCCGTCCCGTCTTTAGACAGCAGGTGGATGTGACGGTAGCCTGGATGGAACAAAAGGTATGGCAGGCCAGTTTAACATAAAATCAGATTCAACACACTTACATTTTGACTGTTATTAATGATGCCAAAAGTAGTGCAAATTAAATTGGAGATATTTTGAAAACAAATAATGATGCTGCAAAAGGTATGGCAAACTGTGTTGACATAAAATCGGTCTCATCTGAGTATGTGAAATCACATTCCAGATGACAGAATGACATCATTGATATTTTTGAGTAATTTTTGTGTTTGTCAAAACATCACAGATTGATGCAGCATTTTGACATTAAAATTAAAAAAGGGGAAAAGTCAATTTTGAAATGTTTCACTGTCAGCAGCACTTTTAGCTCCTCAAAGCCGTTTTAAGTGAATTCTTTGAGTCTTGGCAGAGAATAAAAGCAGAAATTATTAGCAGACTTCTGCATTTGCCGTCTCTTTCTGTCCCATAATGCTGGTTTCTTTCTCTATTGTGGCATTATCTGACTATTTTGTGCAGAAAATCCAAAAGTCTACAGGCATCTATTCGGACAGCTCAGTGGCAGCATCGTGGGGCTTACACAAAGGCTCTTAATTCAGATCTATAAAAATGTAATTTTGACAAATTACAGTTAGATTTGAAACCCTGAACTGTAATTACAGATGTCGACTCTTCAGATGACATATTTTGATAAATCTTGAAAGGGATTTAATCATCAAAATGTGACTAAATTTATTTTGACTTCTTCCTCTTAGACAAAATGTGAATGCAGATATATTAAGTTATTATGCAGGATGTTCAAAATGTTACAACATATTATTGGGGCAACGCTAAGAAAAAATAATCGTAAAATTACGAGAATAAAGTCATATGAGAATAAAGTTGAAATACTAGGAGAATAATGTCAATATAACTTTATGCAGGTAAAATTATGGCTTTACATGAAAAAGTAATTTCATTTTACCTTTTCTTTGTGTGGCGCTTAAGTTATAGATGTGTCTACTAGTCAAAACGTCTCTAATTACATTCCTGATGAAACTGATTTTATGTGATAACAGCTTGCCGTAGGGCTCACCTGGCTGGATGCAGGTGAAGGGAAGTGTGAACTGTCCGATGAAGTCGTTCCTGGACGTTTTGTCGTGGTCCTCCACCACGAAGCGGACCAGCGCCAGCTCAGGCGAGTGGACGACGAAGTTCAGAGTCTCGTTCCAGACGGGGTTGAACCCTGGAGGTCAGAGGTCAGCAGCCAGGTGAACACCCCGCTGTTCTGCAGGTGGGCTGGTGAGTTTCGTACCGTTGTTGTTGATGTGGCTGGTCTCCTCCCTGGTTTGGTCCTGAGGGACGCCGTAGATCTCCACCCTGACCAGCGGGTCCACGATGGATCCCTCCTTCTGGTTGACCTTGGGCAGCTGCTGCGCGCTGATCACCTGCCGCGACACACACACACACACACACACAGTCACCTGGAGACTCACCTGACCCACCAAACACCCTCTGACCCGCGCTGGAGAACAGCTGGACCTGGATGGACAGGCGCGCCGGCTTGTAGCCCGGCCGGTCCTCGGGTCGGTCCGGACTGAAGCGGCTGTCGGCGTCTCTCATGAAGTCGGGCTTGAGGACGTAACCGCAGCAACCGTTCTGCCTGAAGCGGCCGTCGTTCAGGTCCATCTCCAGGCCAGCCGTCTGGAAGTTCAGAGCCACTTTGAGACGGAGAGGAAAATAAATTCATTAACTTTCATTTTTCCAGACATAAAAATGAATCAGAGACGAGACGATTCTCTGCTTCAGGAATCTTCTGATCCTGAGAGAATCATCTGCTCAGCAAACACTCCCAGCTTTATTTATCCCTGTCTGACTTTCTTTGCACACATTTAAACATTTTACATCCTGAATGAATCGTTTGTTAAGCAGTTCTGTTTGTGTGGCGTTTGTAAAGCTGCCAAGTCAAAAATCAACAGCAATAATATGGATTATTCTTTCTCTTCTTTCAGAAGAGAGAAACATTGTGCTTCAATTTTATATTTATAAATTCATTCATTTATAAATGTCACATTTAGTAAGCTAAATATTTAGCTCAGAGATAAATATTTAGGTTGCTAACTAAATATTTAGTGTGACGCAAAATATTCAGCTTGTTAGCATCAACAAATTTAACTTCCTAAATAACTAATAGTTAGTAAGCTAAATATTTATTTTGAGGTTTGTTTAGTTAGCAGACTAAATACCCAGCAAGCTAAATATTTATTGACCCAATTAAGTATTTAGCTACTAGGCTAACTTGCTAATTATGCTAAATTAAGTAAATTATTTCTTAGTTTTTGACTGTGGCGTTAGAAATGGCCGATCTGTGCAGAGGTCAGAACGGCGACACGCCGCCACTCGTCAGACTTACGGGGGAATTATTCAAGTTCTCTGGATGAACCAAATCTGATTCTCAAAGGTTAGCTTCTAAAATAACTGACAGTTTGCCCATATTTAAATGATGCATTATGCAAACCTTCAACTGAAAGTCAGTCATGTTTAAATGACACAGGAAATGTTCGGTATTTAGCTGACACCAGCAGGTGGCGGTGTTTGCTCATACCGATCTGGCAGCCCACGTTCCACATGTCCTGAGGGTTGTAGTTGGACGAGTCGGTCCTCAGGCCGCTGGGATACGTCCTGCACAGCTGCCGAGCGTTGCACCGAACGAACTCTGACCCTAAAGAGGAACACACAGCTGAACACTGAGCTCCTGCACGATGTTCTGTCTAAAAAGTCGTAACTTCTACAATAAATCCTTCTTACCTGCGTCCTTAGCGAGCTTCTTTGCTTTGGACTCAGAGAAGGACGACATCTCATAGCACTTGGCCTGAGAGCGAGCGTGCTCAAAGCCGTGAAAGTGGACGCTCTTGCAGTAGACCACCAGGTCTGACAGCTCCCTGGACAGTTTGGACTTCTGCAAAACACACATAGGATATTTAAAAGACAAACTACTGGATTAATGGTTGCATTTTCTGCTTGAACGCCTGATTCTTCAGGGTTACAGAAACATCCGGTTAGACCAGCAGAGGCTTGGTAAATGATCAGAAAGTCAGATTTTGCTGGATTGCTAAACATTTTTAATAAACTTGGATAAACATGAACACTGGGACTGTTGACTCATCATCAACATCTTCTCAGAGCAAACAGGCAACAAATCATGTCTGAAACCAGTAAACAGGAGCTAAACCTCAAGGAGCGTCGCCTCAGAGACACACAACGACGACTTTCCTTCACCTGTGCTTCAGTTTAAATAAAAGCAAGTCAGGATTTAGCTCCAGCTGTATTTTTTTAAATCAACGTCTTTGGGTCACACGTTTATTCAGACTTCTAGAGGAAAACAACCTAAAAAGATTAGAAACCAAAAAACAACTTGGATAACAGCAGTCTCGTAGCTAATTTGTCGTTTAGCCTTTTCCATGTGTTTTTCTGAAAGGAACAACGTGGCGAAGGAGGGTTGAAGTCAACCCGCCTGTAGCGCTCCCAGATCGCTGCGTCTTCACGGTTCACCAACTTAAATTTAAAACTTTTAAAAAACATTTTCAATGAAAAGTCTTATCACTTTCATACGTTCGTTGAAAGTGACAAAGAACGTTCGTCTGAGCCAATGGTGAAGACGAACATCATCCAGTAAACAGCAACAAATGTGGACTTGACCCATAATGTAAGCCAGCTAGTTAACATGTATATATTAGCAGCTAGTTAGCGATAGCTGCAACCGCCTCAAATCATAGAATGCAGTGAAGATGTCCAACTCTAACTTCTGCATGACAGGAAACGTATAATATAAATAACTAAATAGTCCTGCCATGATTTACATACTTAAGTGTTTAAACTTACATTTTTTAAAATGAATTTAAGACATTTTAAAGCCTTAATCTTACATCTGTGGACATCCTGGTCTTTCAGCCACCACCAGAGGGAGCCAGATCTGTCCTCACTCTAATAAATTTACATACCTGGGAAATATTGAGATTTTTATTTTTGCATTCATAACGCTGTGCTTCATTCGTTTGAAACAGAATCTGTTTTCACAAAACCAGGAGAAATATTTTCATTATCGATACTCGATGACTTCCTGACTGAACTTCAGAGAACAAATGATTAGAAACCGACTCTACAGTAAATCATCTTTATCTTGGATGCATCTGAACCACCTTGTTCGTCGTTTCCGCCGGCAGATCTTCTGCGCTCGGACTCTCTGCGTCACCATTCGCCATCTCGTCTTCGTCGCTGACTTCATCAGTCAACGTTTCGTCAAGGTGGGTTTCCAACCCGCCGAGTTTCTTGGCTTTCAGCAAAATCTTTCCCCTCAGCTCCTGCAGTGAAGAATCACAGGAATAAGTTTGTCTCTGCAGGAACCAGATTGTATTTCACTGTATTGTCTCCTAACTGAAGGAAGCAAAGCATCGACTAAACCCTCAGTGGAGTCTCTCGTGGCGTTGCTCCACCATTACTTCATTTAGCATTGATTGTTGTGAGTGGTCTAATGGAGAGGAGTTTATAAGTTAGAGTTACTACTGCTTTTAGTATTAGTGCTACATGGACAACAGGGAGGCTGATTAATTTTTAAAATTAATTTTTGGATCTAAAGGGTTTATTGTTCAGGTCAACGTCTGGGAAAAACTTTTTTTATTGACAGTGATGATAAATACCTGAAGAGTCTGGAAAAAAAACTATGTAAGGAAGTAAACAGTGACCAGAAACCGACTCCAGAAAGTCTACTCCGATCTTCCTGAACTAAACTGATCATCTTTGGACCTGAAGAGGAACGATCTGGGAGCCACATAAAGACAGTTACAAAGTCGGCCTTCTGTCACCTGAAGAACATCTCCAGGTTCAGAGGACTAACGTCTCAGCATCAGAGAAACTCATGCATGGTTTCTCTTTAGTGGCTTTGATTCCTGCAGAAGCTCAGAGAATACACTTTAAAATATTTCTGTTAGTTTTTAACTGAACGGCTTAAAGATCTGCTGCTGTTGTACCAACCTTCCAGACCCCTCAGGTCTTCTGGTTCTGCTCTGCATCAGAACCACAACCAAACATTTGGTGTTTTTATATTTGAAGCTCATTCAGCTCCTTTGTGGCTT
The DNA here is from genome assembly GCF_001443285.1 of Poecilia latipinna. Classification (NCBI taxonomy): domain Eukaryota; kingdom Metazoa; phylum Chordata; class Actinopteri; order Cyprinodontiformes; family Poeciliidae; genus Poecilia; species Poecilia latipinna. The sequence goes on along the minus strand of NW_015112758.1, from coordinate 163,745 downwards.
AAATGTGTTTCTTGAACTTCAAGTTGAAATGTGAAACTTGAACTTGCAGGTTAAACTCCAAGTCTGGCTGGTTGCTGACCACAGCTTCTATTTGCTCCATTTCTACCAACACAGATCCGGAATATTGATCCGTCTGAACAGAACCCGGACGACGATCCGACCCAAACACCAAGACACCGTCTCTGAATGAGGTCAGCACCAGGCTTCTGTTCTGCTTTGGTAAATGTAACTGCAGAGATGGCCGTTTGTCCCAAATGATCAGTGTTTCAGCTGTTTTGCAGTTTTCTGGTTCTGGTTCTGCAGGTCAGTGACTCGATGCTCTGCTGGTTTTCTTTAGACAGAAACCTTTTCAAAAACCTCGTAGTGCTGAACACCTCCAGGAGGAACAGCCTACAGAAACCTTTAAAGTCTGAGATCTTTAATCATTCAAGTGTTGAAACAACAAACTCTTAAAACAGTTAAACATGGTGGGTTTATGTCGCCTACAGTAACGTGAAACCTGAGACCTGAGGCGAGGGAAGCATCAGGGGGATCTGTCCGTCCAGCGGGGCCGTCAGCAGCATCTCGCCCAAAATATGGCGGAGGTGTCTGGCCATGACGGTCTGCTGCTCCACGCCGCAGTGATTCTCCAGAGACACGATGACGGGGAAGTCCGATACCTGAAGGGGGATAAACTCATTAAACGCAAATATTATAACCAGTTCTTGTTGTTTTGGTAAGTTTCTGCTTTGCCTGCGGTGATGAAAACAGTCGACTGCGTCAACATTCATCTCTTTTCTCAAGGCGCTGCCTCCTCTTTGTGGTTTGAGGATTGAGTTGTTTTCACTTGGGTTCATTATGAGATAATTATGTCAAGGCTCTGCCGCAACCTCTCAAATACATTAGAGGTTAGCGCAAATTCATTAGTGGCATTTCCCGTGATAACAATAAGGCAGATCGTCAGGAGAACGGTTCCCATGGTGACGCTTCCTGTGTTTCAGGACAACAACGAGCCACAGCAGGTTCAGCTAGAGTGACTGATGTGCAGTAAACATTATGATGACGGTATGTGGCAAAATGTAATGGTTCAGATGTTGACTGCATTTCTATGACTTTGTATTTTAATGATGTGAAGGACTTTGAATGGCATTGTTGCTGAAATCTGTTGATTGATAAAGTTTAAAATATAAAAAATATGTTAACTGTAAAATGTAATACAATTTTAAAACCCATCATAAATCTAAGGGTGTATTCCCACCAGCCCTGATCAGTCCGCCTTAATCCAACTCCAGTCCATTTGTCTGGTCCAAAAAACCAAACTCCGGTCCTCCAAACCTTGGTCTGGGTTTGGTTGAAGTGAACTCTGGTTCGGTTCAAATGCATTGTGAACGCCAAGCGGACTGCAGACCGCTCCAAAATCAGGAAGTAGACTACAGCGCAGGGCATTCTGGGTAAATACAACCAAAACAAACGTGCTAGCTTAGCGCTAGCAGGAGAAATCATGGGAGAAATGACTGTGGTCCTTAGACAAAGACTGACGAGTTAAAATGTGACGCTGCTTCATTTGTGTTTTCATCTGGTGAAGAAGGAAGTTGCTCTCAGTGTCTTCAGAGGTTTTCATGTCATTTCCTTCAGTGGTTCTTGGTGCAGCGCCCCCACAGGCCAGGAGGGGAACAGGTTGGTTTGACTCAGAGCAGAGAGAAAGAACCACAGCAGCTGGAAAAACTCAAAGTTTGGTGCTCACCTTGAAGGCGTACTCTTTGAGAGTTGAGATAATGTCTCTGAAGAGGATTTTTGACGTTAGCGTGTGGCCGTGGTAGACGATGGGTTCCCCGTCGCTGCCGTCCCAGCAGTCCACCTCCACACAGCGGCAGCCTCTCTTCAGCGCCCTGCAGTCAGAGACACATTACTACCAACTCAAGGTTGACAAGGTTGACCAACTCAGGAGTCATAAAGACAGTCAGACATTTTCCTTTCTGCCGTTTTAGCATGAAAACGTGTTTTGGTGGTGAGTTGGTGCAGTGCTCACTGGATGTAGGCCTCCAGGCTGCTCAGGCCTCTCAGCTGGTCCTCCAGCAGGTAGGTGTTGTGTGAGGAGGAGATGAAGTAGTGGCTGAGCGGCTGGTTCATGTCCTGGTGAAGCTCCAGGAGCGCCGGGTTGAATATGGAGCCCTCCTGGGAACACAGGTACATCTGGAAACCCTCCAGCGACATGGAGCTTTCCTTCACGGCTGGACGGAGGCAGAGACACGAAACATCACAGGCTTTACTCTGCTGCTTAATGAGGACGTTTAAATGTCTAACCCGTTATATCTGGAAAAAAAGAATAATACATGATTGTTTCTATTTTCCCGTACGTTTTTAAAAAGTCTTAAATTCATGTATTTAAAATGAAGGCCTTATTTCTTACGTTGGCCTTAAATACATGGATCACAAGTCTTAAATTTTGTTGTGGCAGGACTAAGGGTGAGCATTTATCATATTACTATGATTAATCACAATACATTTCTCGTCATAATAATATTTTTATTATCATTGTCACAATAAATTCCAGCTTATTGTAAAAAACCTGAAGCTGTCTGTATTGTTGACATGGCTATATTTATTATTTTTCTCTATTATTTGTTCAGTAGAGATGAATGAAAACATGATTAAATGCACTCACTGTGGGCCTTTTAGTGACATAAATCACAGCTGGTGTCCTATGAATGTTTTACATATAGGAATGTTTTTCAAGGACATTATTTGTGTTTGTGTTTCTGTGCTTGCTGCACCATGCAGTCAGTTACCTTAAAAAGAAGTAATCAATAGTTCTTATTGTCCCACAAAGCAGAATTATTTCATCTCTTATAGTCTATGTAGTTTATTTTTCTTGCTGGATTTTTCTGTCAGGTGAAGTTTGACATTTTCATTGCAGTCAGTGACTTGAAGCAGTCGAGGCTACCGCTAGCTGCTAATATACCCTAGCTAGCTAGCTAGTGTGTTTGTACCTATTAGGGTTAAGTGTATATTTATTTCCAGTTGGCTGGACGACGTACTTCGATGTGCATTTTGCATAAAAAAGCTTGGCACTACCACAGTTTAAAATATGTGATTTTTTTGTACGTCTCTTGTGATATAGGTCTTAAATTTAATTCATAATGGTCTTAAAAAGTCTTAAATTTGAGTTTGTGAAACCAGTAGAGACACTGCATGGAGTTACGTCAAACTAAACCTTTTCTGCTCGATAAATTGTAGTTTTACTGGTAAAACAACCCTGAACATGTTGCTGTGAATGTGTGAATAACTCCTGATCTGAATTGGGGATTCTCATGCATTCACCCGACTCAGAGGGTTCGTAGCGCTGGATGAGCTGCTGGGCATGCTGGGAGCTCTGGTCCCCTTCGCCCTGCTCCAGCCTCAGGAAGGTCTCCAGCTCCTCCAGCGTTAGCCGCTCTCCGTCTCCAGAGAAGTCCTGGAAAACCTTCCACACCTCGTCTCTCTGGGTCAGCATCTGGTAGAAGTGGACAAACTGCTCGATTTCCAGGGAGCCGCTCTCACACTTGTCGGCCATCTGGAAACAAAGGAACCGGTTTTTAGAAGACGTCTTTACAACAACAGAAAACGTCTGTTGGGATCTTGGGCTGTTTTGGAGTTTCATAATTATTTGGTGATAGTTTCTTATTCTGATTAGTCTGGTTCCTGTTTTTCTGCAGTTCAGTTTTTTCTTAATGAATTTATCTTATTTCTTGTCTAGTTTTTCTTAGTTACTCTAGTTTAATTATGTTTCCTACGTTCAGTTTGACTGTTAGCCTCATTTCCCCTGTGTACTCTCCACTCACACCTGCAATCAGCTAGTTAATCAGCCCAGGTCTTAAAACAAAGTCATTATTGGTTGATAATCTCCAGTTTCTCCTGCGATCGGGTCAGAGCCGTACCGTAAACAGATGCAGAGCGTTGTCTTCGTTCATCTCCACGTTCATCATCTTCAGCAGCTTCTTCACTTCTTTGAAGTTCATCTTCCCGTCTTTGTTCTTATCGGCTTTCTGGAACCAGTCTCGCACCCATCTGAGAAACGCTCAGGAAAACCTCAAGTCATAGAATCAAACGCTCATATTTAAAATCTTTAATTTCTTAGTTTTTACTCAGATTTGGAAACAGTAAAAGGAAAGCTGCTGGAGGGGGTTAAGGCAGATGTGGGATACTGGTCCTGCCTCTCTTGCTCATCCATGGTCTGGGCTTTGTGGATCAGCTTCCGGACTCCCTGGATCCAGGCCTGGGCCTCCTCTGGGGAGTCGGCCACCAGGTCCAGGTTTCCTTGGCGACCGTGAAACACCAGGGTGAAGCAGAGCTCGGCAGGAAACTCCTCGGCGATGCTCAGCATGACCTCAGACTGATGGCCCTCACGCACCGCCTCCACGTCCATCACTGAGACTGAGACAGTCATTAGCACCGTTAGCTAGCCCACCTGCCTCTGGTCCTTCACCTCTGCACAACACAGCTTCGTCTGACTGGCAACTGCCTTTACTTCTGCTGCATGACTCTGCCATCACACTGTCCGATTCCCAGTCACTACGATCAGCTTACACCAGCATCCATTGATTTTAAAAAGCGGTGCACACATCCCAGGTAAACTCTCATTTCTTCTAGTGCAGCATACGCCTGCAAGAACCTTCCAAGTGTGGATAAGCATTAGCATGTTAGCAAATGTTATTCATTTTCATAACAATATGCTACATCATGGTGGCCATTTTGAAAAATGTTATAAAAGAGAAACAAGATCAA